>NW_028148053.1:819009-853081 GCF_008360975.1 Lichenostomus cassidix | reverse complement strand
CAAAACAGGACTGTGGAGAAGATTCTTGGAAAACTGAAACAGCTTTCAGGAAGTGAAATGAAAATGCAAAGAAACAATCCAAGATGTTTTCCTCTATTTATTTCTATGCTCCCCTTTTCCATGTTGCACTACTTCTCCATGCCATTAATTGCAAATTGATCTCACCTCTAAGATCTATGACTTAGCAAGTTTTAGACTCTCTGAAATACCATGAGTTACACACAGTTTGTCTTCCCCCGTTCTGTTTGGAAAGCAATGCTGGAGACATAAGTGCATTGCTTGGGTTGGAAATGAATTCTAGAAACAGGGAATGTGCCCCGGTAGCGTTTGACCCTCAGCAGGGACAATGCACAACAGCAGCCAAGGGGATTGCTGTGCCACTGTGCAGCAGTCAGGCCTCTGGATGTGGGCTGAACACGGCAAAGTTCCCGTGTTTGGACAGACTCAGGGGGCTGCCCCCGGGGGCGAGCGGGGCTCGGCCGTGGGGCGCGCGGGGGCGAGCGGGGAACGGACAAACGGCCACTTGGACAAACGGCCACTCGGACAAACGGCCACTCAGACAAACGGCCACTTGGACTAATGGCCACTCGGACAAACGGCCACTCAGACAAACGGCCACTTGGACTAATGGCCACTCGGACAAACGGCCCAGGATCTTCAGTTGCAGCGCTGGCAGCGGCGGCGTTGCAGAGAAAAAAGAGATTCTACGACCCTCTCTGTCCCTTTCTCCTGCTCCTCCTCTCCCTCTCCCCCGTCCCACAGCATCTCCCGTTGTCCCTTTCCCTGTGTCCCCTCCCTTCCCAGAGCCCCTCTGCTCCTGCCAGCCTGGGCCATGCCCCAGGCTCGCCCCCAGCCCCGGCCGGGGCTGCCCCCTCCCCGCCCCTGGGCGTCCCGCCGCGCTCTCGCCTCCGCCCGGCTCTCGCCATCGTGGCTGTGGCGCTGCTGGGCGGGCATCAGTGGCTGGGGCTGGGACAGCATCACCACCCTTTGGCTCTGCCTGTCCCGAGCCTGGCCCCGGCCCCGACGCAGGGTCCAGTCCAGACCCCGACCGTGGCCCCGGCCTCGACCCTGGCCCCAGCTTCAGCCTCAACCCTGACCCCAAGCCCAGCCCCGGCCCCGACCCCAGCTCCGGCCCCGACCCCAGCTCCGGCCCCGTTACCGGCTCCTCCCGGGGCCCGCGGAGGACACACACGGCTCGGCCGCTCCCGCCGCCTCCAATGCGCCTTCCCCGGCCCAAGCTCCGCCGCTCGGCAGTCCGGCCGCCGGCCCCGAGCCGCCCGTGCCCCGTTCAGAGGGGGATGCCCGGCCCGGGGCGGTGCACAGGCGGTCGGGGGCCGTGTCTGGCTGACAGCCACGTGTCGCCCGCAGGGAAGGCGCAGGAGGCCCTGCAGAAGCGGTACCGGCTGGGTGAGCTGCTGGGGAAAGGAGGATTTGGCAGCGTGTACGCGGGGACGCGGCTGGCGGACGGCGCCCCGGTGAGTGGCGGGACTGGCGGCGGGGGAGGAGGAGGAGGAGGGAGGAGGAGGGTGGGGCTCAGCAGGGCGGGCGGCGAGCTCATGCCGCTGCTCCCCTTGGCTCGCAGGTTGCCATCAAATGCGTGTCCCAGAGCCGCATCCGTGACTGGGGCGAGCTGGTGAGTGAGCCATTGGGGCCAGTGGGAGAAAACGGGGCGTGCCGGGTCCGTGGGGATAAGCCGGAGCCCAGCAGGCTGGAAGGCGCCAGGACGCCTGCAGGGAGAGAGGGAGGGAGGGAGGGAGGGAGAGGGAGTGAGAGCGTGGGCTCAGCGGAGGACGCAGAGCATCCCGGGCTGGCTGAGGGCATCGTTATGGAGCCCCGGCACAGCATCAGCCCTGCTGATGGCACAGTGCTCCTCCTGCAGCCCGACGGCACCAGCGCACCCCTGGAGATAGTCCTGTTGAGCAAGGTGTCCACAGGGTGCCATGGCATCATCCAGCTGTTGGAGTGGGCTGAGCTCTCCACCTGCATCTGGATGGTGATGGAGCGCCCGGAGCACTCTCAGGACCTCTCCCGCTTCATTCAGGCACAGGGCTTCCTGTCCGAGGAGGTGGCGCGGGAGCTGTTCCAGCAGGTCCTGGAGGCCGTGTGGCACTGCACCAGCTACAGGGTCCTGCACAGGGACATTAAACCCGAGAACATCATCATCGACCTGTGCACGGGACAGGCCAAGCTCATTGACTTTGGCTGTGGTACCTATCTCCAGGATGCAGCGTACACCAGCTTTGCAGGTGAGCCCAGCCAGGGCTTCGCTCCCACTCCCAGCATGTCAGGGCCCAAGCTGGGTGTGGCACCGGGGATTGTCCCTTTTGCTGCCACTCATGGCATTGGCTCTTCAGCCAAGTTTCTCTTGAGCAGGGGTGGGGGGTTAGCAGGTTCCAGCCCTGCTGACAGCCTTTGCCACCCTCTGTGCCCAGGAGCGTGGCTGGGGCAGCCAGCCCGACGAAAACACCTGTGGGGGTAGCAGAGAGGGGGGGCCAGAAGCTGTGCAGCAGCCGGTTTGGTGTGCAGGCCAGGAAGGGCTGGGACTGCTCCGCTGGCCTCGTTTGCCTGGGCTTGTTCATGTTTTGTGGTGCAATGCAGGCAGGGAGGACAAAGGCATGGTTTTTGCCACCCCTGAGTGGGTTTTCCCTTTGCATGCCATGCTTGGGCCTTCCCAGGGCTTCTGCTGCCCTCTTGCAAGCCCAGTGGCTTCTTGTATGAGCCCTAGTTTGTACATGAGTCCCAGGTGCTGCTGGCAAGAAGGCGGCGGCTCGCCCTGCATGCCGCTGGTGCAGCCCCCGTGTGCCCAGGGATGCTGGGGCGAGGCTCTGGGAGCAGGCAGTGTTCCCCTGATGAACTGTGTGTGTATTCCATAGGAACACCGGCCTACAGCCCCCCAGAATGGAAAAACTTTGGCTGGTACCACGGTGAGCCAGCTACTGTCCGGTCCTTGGGCATCTTGCTGCACCAGATGGTCTGCGGGGAGCACCCTTTCAGCAAGGGCCGGAGCATCAGCTGGGGCCAGCTCCCGCTGCCACAACGGCTCTCTCCAGGTGCATCCTCATCTCTGCGGCACAGGGGGGAAGAGCAGTGCTGGGAGACAGCAGCGGGCTCGTGAGCATCCTGCTCTGGCAGCTGCTGAGGAGGTGGCACATGTCCTGCTCTCCTCCCAAACAGAATCCATGGGGAAGCTTAGGTGCAGCTCTGAGCATATCCAGCATAGCCTGGGCGTGCTCAGGAATAGTGGGGCAAAGCAGACAGGAGCCTTCTCCAACTGACTGGCGCTTTCTGCTTCCTCTCCGCAGAATGCCAAGAGCTCATCAGGTGGTGTTTATCTGTGCACTCCATGGACAGGCCGTCCTTGGAAGACCTGTTGTGTGATCCTTGGGTGCAGGATATTCATCAGCCATAGAAGAAGGGAGAGAGCCACACGGCCCGTTGGATCCATTGGCCTGGTAAGTGGCAGCTCCACACCAATGCCTTGGCAATAAAAATCCAAGGAACACAGCCTTTTTTGTCGTGCCTGTATCATGGAGCAGTGGCCATGGGATGGGAACACGCAGTTCTCGTGCTGGAGATGAGCTGCTCTTGCCAGCACTGCTGGCCACCACACAAGCTGCTTTTGCTTGTCCCACTTGGCGCACTTTAGCTGGGGCCCTGGGCAGAACACTGACAGCCTGGTCTCTCCCACTCCCAGAGAAGAAGGAGCCCCTGGAGGAGCTGCATCAGGTGGGGCTGCTGCTGGAGACATGGAGGACAACATGCAGGATGACAAGATCTCCCTTGACCTTGCCCCTGGTAAGCTGAAGATGATGCACTGGGATTTGGGCACCTGCTTCAGAGCCAGGCTCCACAGCCAATGTGCACATGAGTCTGCAGCCAGGGGGATGCTCCCACATGTGGGCACTGCACAGCCTGGCTGGGCACCGACGGCTCCCTCCCCGCTCTGCTGAGGCAGGTTCAGCTCATTCTTCAGTCGGCTGCCAAGCTGCTTTTTGGCTGGGCTGGATCCCAAATGGGAGCAGCAGCCACTGGCCCTAGCAGCAGCCCCCAGCAGGCAGCGTGCCCTGGGCTGGGGCTGGGGCTGGAGCTGGGGTAGCCAGCCCGACACAAACAATGCCCCATGGGGGGAGCAGAGGTGGCTGGGCCTCCTGAAACTGCACTTTGGGCTGCTTTGGTTTGCAGGCACGGAAGGGCTCGAGCTACTCCCCTGTCCTTGCTTTGTGTTCCCATTCTCTTTGGGGGCAGTGCAGGGGGCAAGGAAGGGAGAGAAAGCATGGGTTTCCCTCCCCCGTGGGTGGGTTTGTCCCTAGCATGTAGGGCTTGGGCCTTCCTCAAGCCCCCGACAGAGGTAAGATTTTACCTTTGTTCTTGTTTCCCCTTTTCCGTGTCTGTAAGCTATTTCATTTCTTTCTTTGTTTTTTTTTTTTAAAGGAAGCATTTCAGGTGGTATCCAGTTGGGATCGGGAAGTGCTTGGGAGCAGCTGCGGCGTGGATCGGACTTGCCCTGGGAGAAGGCTGAGGACGTCAACTGGGACCTGCTTTTCCTCTGGAGGTGGATGCTGTGAGGTGGGTCCCCATCTTGTTGGCATGCACGGCTGGGCTAAGGGCGTTTGGGAGATGGCAGCAAGCAGGGTGACATCCCACTCTGGGCAGCTGCTGAGGAGGTGGATGTGCCGCGGCTGGCTGCGGGCGCTGGCACGTGTCCTGCCCTGCTGCTCTCCTCCCAAAGGCAGCGATGCTGGATGGGGAGCTTTGGGCAGCGCACTGAGCACGGCCAGCATGGCCTGGCCACTGTGAGCCCTTGGCACAAGGGCTGCAGGAGCCTTCAGCTGATGGGCGCTTTGTGCTTCCTCTCCTTCCAGCCAAGCTCCAGCGTGGACACTGATGCTTCTCCGGGCTCTGCTGCGGGGCTCTGCTGCGGGGCTGGAAGAAGCCAAGGAAGAAACAGTGCCAGCTGCAGCAGAGACTTGCTTGCTCATTTCAGTGACGCAGCTCAAGTTTGCAGGACGTCCATCTCCAAGGAAAACATGACACCCCCCAAAAAATAAACTTGTTCAATAACTTCTGAAATGTAATCAATCTGCCATGACCCCAAATGCCATTTTTCAGCTGCCTCAAGCTGTATCTTGGCTCTTCTCAGAACAGTTCTTGTAATAAATGGCTGCAACCTGTTTATATTTACTTAGCTTATTAAATAAAAAGCCATGACTGGCAACGAGAAACTGGGATAAGCCCAAGATCCCAAGAGCAAAGGGAAGGAAGCTGTGTGTGCACAACGCAGGATGGCCCTTCAGTCACCCGAGAACCTCAGGAGGACAGGGGTGCAAAGCACCACCAGAGTTCTTATAGGGTGTGCCTGGACAGGATTGGCCCGTTTCTTGATTCTTGACGCGATTGGCTCGTCTAGGGCTTTCTTGATTGGCTCCTTTGTGTGGAGCATTCCTGTCCAATCATTTCTCTATAAGTTCATCTCATTGGTTCATTTAGTCCACCAATCCATTCTCGCGCTGATGTCATCACGTCTGTTGCCAGCTTCTAGAAAATTCCTGTTGCACTCCCCCATATTCATTATTGCCATCTAATGTTCTTACAGGGGCATTACACCAGTACATTATGCACAACAACATAAATAATTCTAAGTTGCAACTAACCAATTAACCAAACTCAGCCCTGATACAACTCATTTGTAACCAATGTAACACAGAATTGTCCTACAAAAACTAACCCGTTTATAGCTGTTCTCTCCCCCACCTGCCTTTTACTTCACAACTGCTCCCTCTTTTCCCCCAGTGAGTTTCCAGCTCATCACAGTCTCCATCACACTGTAGGCTTCCTTGATGCCCCTCACAGCCAGGAAGACCAAGCCCCAGGTTTGGGGGCTCCTGCTGCCCTAGGCTGAAGAACAGCAATGTTTCAGGGCTGCGGTGAGATTTTAGTGTCATTCAGACCTGCTCTCCAGCCCTCAGCTGACCTCCTTGCTGTGTTCCCATTTCCTCTTTTCCTCATCCTTCCACCAGGATGAACCCTGTAAATCCCCTTGACCCTCCCCACTCTTCCCAGCCTACCCACCCACCTCAGTTAGGCTGAAGCTGAAGCCTGTTTGTGTCCTGTGGCACAGCAGTGCAGTGCCCTGTGCCCCTGGGGAGCAGCAGCCTGCAGAGCACAGCATGCAGCAGTGCAGGCTGGGCTGGAGCAGCCACCCTCCAGCCGTGACTTGGCTATGGTGGCAGTGAAATCCTCCCTGTCTGCAGCTGTCTGGCGCTGCAGGATGGCCCCAGGGCAGAGCCCAGCTGGGCTCCCACTGCATCCCCTGCAGCCTGGGGCAGACCATGGTGCCAGAGCTGAGCTTCACGGGCAACACCCAGAGCTATGCCTTCCAGTCAGTCTGTGCAAGGGCTGTGTTGTCATCTCCTGCAACTGCTGGGCAAAACAAGCTGTGCTGCCAGGCCAGCACTGCCCCTGTGCCAAGGCAGTGACGAGGCTGAAGGGCTTTCCTGTTCCCCAGGAGCTGGCATGAAGCCTTAGCAGGGCCTGGCAGGTGTGGAGCTGGATGTGGCCTGCTGTCCAGGCCTTGCTGCCCAGCAGCCACCCCGACCTGCCACGCTCTGTTCTACAGGGACAGAAGGCTCTGCCTAGAAAAGGCTTTCTAGAATGTCTTTGGATCTCACATGTGGAACAAACATGGAGAGTGAAAGCGTCAGTCACGTTGCTTGCACGCTCCTTCCTTTGTACACAAAAACCATATGTGCATCCATGTAGAGATCTATGAAAACTCTAGGGATGGATCGAGATTTGTCCCATATCTCAAACTTTGGCATAACTCACCTCAGAAGGCAGTAGCCAGGGGATTTTTTTTCCCAACTCTGTGTGAGTAGATGTCCAAGAGCTGAAGGGAGCAGCATTTAGAAGCAGTTTCAAGATTTCTAGGCAGGAAGTAGAGCTGACAAGCATCCCTGGAACTCACCCTATTGATCAGGAGGGGATGCTGCTTCTTCAGTAATATGGTCCAGTGGAGACACAGGAGTTGGAAAACTCCCAGCTCTCAGCAGATTGGTGCAAAAGGGGGAGCAGCAGAAACACTTTCTGTCTGCTTTTGCGGACACAAGGCCCAAGGAGCCATGGTGGCAGAGGGTGAGCTGGGCTGGAAGCAGCTTAAGTCCCATTTCATGACATCCTAGAGTCCTAGGCACAGGACAAAGCTATATGGGTCAAGATCAGGACTAACTTCAGAGACTCAGCCCCTTCCTGCCCTGCAGCAAGCACAGAATGCAATGGCAAGCTCCTGCTCACCAAGCACTGAAGTCAAGGCTCACATTGCGTAATACATTCTTTTTCTAATTGAATCTCTTGATTAGAACAACAATCAGCCACCAACAGCCCTGGTTCCTCAGAGCCTGGCTGTGCTGCCCTGAGCCAAACTTCAGAGAAAGGAACTGTTGGGTTTCAGCACTCTCTCCCTCACTGTGATGCACTGTCAGGAAACTGTTGTTGCCTTTGCCTTGGGAGTTGTAGATCATGGCTGCTGTTGCACCCTTTCTGATTGCCACCTGAATTGTTTTGGCAAAACTGCAATTGCCTATTTCCATCAGTGCTATCCATGGTGCTTTTGTGACAGTGAACTCAGTAGTTTTGTCACAGGCATAAGGGGCATTATCAGATACTGCAATGCCCACCAGCCTCTCCCCAGAGGAGAGTTCATGCCATACAGGCCACATTCACAGCACTCAAACACCGTCCTGTTGCTTGTGCTTAACGCTACACTGGTGTTAAGAAGGTTTTTATTTTACTGAATTTTTGGGAACACCTCTATGGCTGTATCACAGAACCACAGAGCAGCTGGGATGTCAGAAAGGAGCTGTGTGACATCACAGAATGGGTTGTGTGAGGTCATCGAGCATCTATGACATCATAGAGGGGACTGTGACATCACAGAGCAGGCTGTGACACAGAGGAGGCTGTGTGACATCACAGAGTGGGCTGTGACACTACAGAGAAGCTGTGTGACATCACAAGGTATTGGAGTGACATCACAGAGCAGGGTTGTGACATCAAAGAGTGGGCTGTGACATCACAAAATGGCTGCGTGAATTCACAGAATGGGTAGTGACAACACAGTGGGTTGTGACATCAAAGGGGGGGCTGTGTGGAATCACAGGGCAGCTGTGACATCACAGACTTGCTGTGTGACATCACAGGGGAGGCAGTGGCATCACAGAGGGGCTGTGACATCACAGCACAGGTGTATGAAATTACAGGGAGGTGTGACATCATAGAGTTGTCTGTGACATCACACAGCCACCCTGTGGTGCAGATGGAGCCCAGGTCAGTGAGGAACAGGTTGAGCAGGAAGAAGAACATGGGGTGTGCAGGGGTGGCTGCAGGCTACGACGCTGATGATGAGGCTGTTGGCCAGGAGGGCAGCCAGGGAGATGCCCAGCAAGAGGCAGAAGTGCAGGAGCTGCAGCTGCCGCGTGTCTGCGAATGGCAGGAGGAGGAAGTGGGTCATGGAGCTGCTGTTGGACATTTTCTGCCTCTGGCCATGGGGACCTGTTGATGGAGAAAAGGACAGTGACAAGTCAGGAGAGGCTGCTTTGAGCCAAACCACTGCCATTCCCTGCAGACTGTCCTGCTGGGACTCATCCACCCTCATTCCTTCTCTGGGAGAACCTTCATCCAGGTCCCTGCCTGAGCTCCACTGGTGCTGTCTGAGTGTGCCATGAGCAGCCAGGCCTGTGCGTGGGGCTATCCAGGAGCCATCCCTGCCCTGCTGCCCTGGGTTTGTGGCCATTGGCAGAGGAACAAGGCTGGGTATTCAGGATTTGTCAGTGGAATCACTCCTAAAGTATAAATATTTGGTAGCATTTTTACTCCCAGTTTTACAGGATATGGAAAGCAGGAAAGAGATGAGGAATTGTTTTCCTCCCCTTACACCATTCCTCGTTCTCTGAGTTCAGAAATCCCCAGCACTTCTGCTGCACTCAGAGCTTGCCACTGAGAGATGTGAGAGGCAAAGGGATTCCCTGTGGCCCAGGGCAAGGTGAAGGGCTGGATGGGCTTGTTCCCAACTGCCCTGGGTTTGCACCTTTGGCTGCAATCAGAGCATAATCACATTCCTGTGTCACCCGGCGAAGAAACCAGACCCTGCAGAGAGCAGAGGGATCACCGAATGTCTCATTCTCTCCAAAGGTCTCTCAGCAAGGTCTCAGCACTCCCTTCTACCAAGGACACTCAGGGTGCCCTTGGCAAACCCAACAGCATTATACTTTGCTGTTGGGCCAGGGCACAGGGAACCTGGCCCTTGGCTTGCTTTTCTCTTTGCTTTTCTCCCTGGTGTGAGGGGATGGAAAGGGGGCTTAGGCAGGATGCTCCCCCTCACCTGCAGGGTGAGGACTCCCCTGGCCCATCCCAAAGTACTGAGGGTTGGCTTGATGCTCCTTCCTTGGGCTGGAGAAGAAAAAGAGGTTTTGATGTCTAAGAGCAGGTTTTGCAGTATGCCCAATGGCAGCTGGAGGTCGTTCCTCAGCTGGAGAAGCATGTCAGCAGCTGGAGAGTAGCTCCAGATCAGCAAAGCCCAGAGCAGCGAGAGCGGAGTCTGGTGCTGTGAGCATCTGGCAGGGCTGGGCAAGTGCTGTGGGGCCAGGTGTGCTCTCCATGCCCCCACAGCTGATGGTTCATGCTCCTCTGGCAGGGGAAGGAGTTCTTAGTGCATCAGGGGAGCATGATGTGGCCAAGTGGACTCAGAAATGCCTGTGGTCCTCCCCAGCCTGGAAGCATGTTTCAGGGAGCTCAGCCAGTTTTTGCTGGGGGAGAAAAGGTGGCCAGGTGCATCTCTGCTGGGAGCTGCTGCTGCTTTGTGCTGCTTGGAGCACAGAGCTGCTCCTTTATGCACTTGGGGGGATCAGGGAGGGAAGTGTGTTGCACAAGAGCAGGGACAGCCTGGTGAGGGTGACAGGCACTGTGTGGGAGCCAAAGGCTGGCTGCTGTGGATGGCTTCATGAGCTACAACGCTGAGCTGATAGAAAAATATGTTCCTGTGCCATGAAGTGCCAGAGTTGCTTGGATGGAGGGTCTTGAATTTGCTCCTCATCCTAGTGGTGAAGTCCCCATTGGCTAATCAGTGGAGGGTGCCCATGCTGGGCTCCCAGGGAGAGGCAGATTCTGTGTGCAACAGCTCTGTAGGACAAGGCTGGAGCTGCTCAGGAATGTGGAGAACTTTTCCAGCCTGCCTGTTCATGGGAAACCAGAGTCCTCTAAAGCCTGGCTCGTTTCTAAAGGTGGTGGTTGTTCACTGTTTTATTTATTGATGAGCCTCTAGCATAGCTATTTTTACCTCTGCTATGACCAGTTGCAGACAGTCCCGCTAGCTGCACTTTGGTAGCTGAAACTGCCCACCAGCCTGTAACCATCGATGGAAGATGTTGGGGTTTTGAGTGTTCTGGACTAAAAGCAATAACAAATAGTGCCTTAATGCAGGCTGCCTCTCGTCTGCTCTAGCCCTGTGGATAGAAGTGGAAGCCAGGCTCCAAGTCTGTTTCAAATGTGATTGGACTTATTCTGCTGAAGCAACAAAAATGGACTCCATCATGTATTCACAATGTAAGAATCTTTATAACAACAACAATCTATAGAACGTATTTACATAAAACCTATCTAACAATAAAGTATAAAACATATTTACAGAAGATAACAATTTCTAAAAACTACGTGGAAGAAACAACTGAAGAACAATCTCAAAAAACTTATATACAGGTGGGTGGCATCCACGCCTCACATGGCCGTCAGTCCTGGAAGAAAAGCAAGCAGCACGGTCACTCCAGTCAGGCCCTGAGGGTTTGTTCCCTGTGCCCCCAGGCTGGCACACGCTGGCAGAGCAGGACTGTGCCGCCAGCACTGAGCCCGGCTGGGGCTGGGAGCTGGGCCCAGGTGCTGGGACGGGGCTGGCGTGGCCCAAAGCAAGCGCAGGGCAGGCCGGGGGTGGTGCTTGTGCCACCAGAATCCAGGGATCCCCTGGGTCCCCGTGTCCCTGAGCAGGGCCACCCAGCCCAGCCCCAGCCTGGCAGCAGGGGACCTACTCTTCCTCTGTTAAATTCTTACATCATTGGTTATATGTTACATTAAATACAGTTAAGTGCTGTTCTTTTAATAAGTTATTAATTTTAAGATATAAATTTAGGTTACAGTATAAGTTAAGTTCTGTTGAGTTTGAGGGCTGTTAAGCTTTTAGGCCATATTCATCTCTTCCCTCACTGCCTTTTTTCAGAGGCACTCACACAACACACACACAGTGCAAGTTCTCAGTTCATTTCTGGTTTGATTGCCTGGATTTGCTTGGTTTCATTGTTGCTTTTTTCCCCTTGTTGTGCCTGAACTGTCCAGTCAGGAGCAGAGTGACTCTTGCCAAGGAACTTTGTTGTGCTGTCGCTTGACATTAAATCTGGTTTTTGCTGATCCCTTGC
The DNA here is from genome assembly GCF_008360975.1 of Lichenostomus cassidix. NCBI lineage: Eukaryota > Metazoa > Chordata > Aves > Passeriformes > Meliphagidae > Lichenostomus > Lichenostomus cassidix. The sequence goes on along the minus strand of NW_028148053.1, from coordinate 841,625 downwards.
TGGGGATTTTTTAAGTGCTCTCAAGCCCTCATTGGTAAGAGGGTGAAGCAGCCCTGGGCCAGGCTCTCCTCCTGGGGGACACGGGGACGCTGCCAGGGAATCCCTGTCTCCCTGTCCCACCCCCAGGGCCCTGTCCCCCCTGTCCCCATGTCAGGCTCTGGGGATCGATCTGGTGGAACATCCTCTGGGGGAGACTGTGGCACTGGGGGGCAGGGGGGACCTGGGGGGACAGGGGACCCTGCTGTGCACGAGCAGCGTTGGACTTCTCTAGGGGAAACTGTGAGGGGGGCTGGGGTGGAGTCACCTCCCCAGGGACCTCACACAACTACCCTGTGATGTCACAAAGCAACCTGTGATGTCACAGAGCCACTCTGGGATATCACAGTTCACACTGTGATGTCAAACAATCTGTCCTTGGGTGTCACACCAGCATTCTGTGACATCACAACCTGCTCTGTGATGTCACAACCCAGCTGGGATGTCACCCAGCAACCCTGTGATGTCACACCCCAGTCTGTGATTTCACAGCCTTCTCTGTGACATCACACAGCCTGCTCCATGATGTTACAAAGCCACACTGTGATGTCACAGCCTGCTCTCTGATGTCAGACAGAGCCATCCTCTATGATGGCAGAGTCTGCTCTGCAACCGCACAGCCCTCTTTGTGATGTCACAGCCCACTCTGTGGCACAGCCTGCTTTATGATGTCACATCACCACCATGGGACATTACATCCTGCCCTATCATGTCACACAACCAACCAGTGATTTCACAGCCCAGTCTATGATGTCACAGCCCTCTGTGACCTCACAGCCAACCTGGGATGTCATACAGCCACACTGTGATGATACTCGATGATACTTTAGATACTTGCATTCATTATCAGTTGGGAATTGCGCATATTAATGTATCAACAGGTAAAAAACCATCCCTGCCAAGAGACAGCGGGGGGAATTAGCCGACAAGGAGAGCATCCCTGGGGCTGGGAAAGCAGAACACAGAGGCACCACCAGGTCCAGGTGGGAAATGAACTGTGGAGTGCGGCTGTGAAAGCCCTGCCTGGGCTGTGCCAAGCAGGACAGCCAAGCCCTGACTCCCATGGCCTGGGAATGGGGCTCTGTGGCCTCACAGGATGCTTGTGGCTCTCCTGGGAGCAGTGGGATGTGGGCTGTGGAATGGTGAGTGCAGGTGTAAGGCCCCAAACCACACTTTCAATTAGACCTTTGAAAGGAATTACAGTTGTTTGTGGACTCTGAGTACAAGACAATATTCCTATGGGAACAATCCCTGGATAGAAGAAAATGTGGTGGCGAAATGCCAATTCTGGCCATGGGTGCCTGGAGGAGAAGGACAGTTCTTTTCTACAGGGAGGAAAGCAGAGAGCCCCAGTGTTTCAGTGGCAGACGAGAAGTGACTCTCAACATGTCAAGGTTGGCTGAAGCAGTCAGGTGGCCCCCAGGAGGCCAAACCAGCCAGACCTGTGCCATGTTCCCTTGGTTTTATGGGGCCCTGTAATGTCACAATGGTCCCTTGCATCCATGGTGGTTCGTGGTGTCCCAAATGTCTTCTTTGGTTTCACAATGTCACAATAAACCATTGATTCCATGAGGCCATTCTCTGTCACCATGGAGCTTTGGTTCCATGCAGCCCTGCACTGTCACAATGTCCCCTTGGTTCCATGAGGCTGTGACATTTCTTCATATTCTCTCCATGGTTCCATGAGGCCTTGCAATGTCACAATGGACCTTTGGCTCCACGGGGTCTCACAGTGTCACAAAGGTCTCCTGTGGCTCCGCAGTGTCACAATGGACTCTTGGTTCTATAAGGCCCCGCAGGGTCCCAGTGGCCTCTTGGTTTGATGAGGTCCTGTAGGGTCACAATTGCCCCTTGATTCCATGAGGCCCAGCAGTGTCAAACTGCCTCTTGGTTCCACAAGCCCTGCAGTGTCACAATGGTCCCTTGGTTCCATGGAGCCACACACAGTCACTATGGTCCCCTTGCTTCCATGAGGCCCTGCAATGTCACAGTGGTCTCCATCATTGCATGAGGCTCAGCAGTGTCACAATGGTCTCTCGGTCCCACAAGGCCCCACAGTGTCACCATGGTCTCCTCAGTTCCATGGGGCCCTGGGGTGGTGCATTCCTCCCTCCCCTTCTCAGGCTGCCCTGCAATCTGAGAAATGCTCGTTAGGCCTCAGCCTTGGCCAACAGCCCCTGGGCTCAGCTCCTCTGCAGCTGATCACAAACACTGTCTGCTCCCAGCCACTGCTGCTGTCCAACCAGCTCCTGGTTGCTTTAGGAGCAGCCTTGGGAACTGTTTTTCTCCCCTCAATGGCACAACATCCCTGTTCTCCCAGTGTCGATCCCTGGACCGATCCCCCCACTGCTCGAGGCTCAACCCTTCGCCTGCTGGGGAGATGCAAAAGCATCTGCAGTGAGCATTTCCCTGGCCTCCAGGGCAATTTCTGACAGCTCCCTGGCACTGCCTCTTTCTGTCTGTGTGCACACACGTGTGCCTGTGCTCTGGAAATGGGGGAGAAATGCTGCTCTGGGAGGTGTTGAAGTGCCTTGGATATCTGAGTGATAGGCCTGTAAGTAAGGTTCAGTCATCAGGTATGAGCTAAGTGAAATGCTGCTGAGGGTTGTTCTTTTGGTAAGTTGTTAAGTTTAAGGTGTAAGTCAAGGTTAATGTAGAGGATAAGTACTGTTAAGTTTTACAGCTGTTAAGCTTTTATACAGGATTTTTTTTTCTATGTTCTCAGTGTCCTTTTGTCACACACACGCACACACACCCACACACACACATACACAAACACACAGAGGGACAGTTCTCAGTTCATTTCTGGTTTGATTGCCTGGATTTGCTTGCTTTTGTTGTCGTTTTTTTCCCCTAGTGTGCCTGAACTGTCCATTCAGGAGCAGAGTGACTCTTGCCAAGGAACTTTGTTGTGCTGTCGCTTGACATTAAATCTGGTTTAATATTAATATTAAATCTGGTTTTTGCTGATCCCTTGCTGGGGATTTTTTAAGTGCTCTCAAGCCCTCATTTGTAAGAGGATGAAGCAGCCCTGGGCCAGGCTCTCGCCCTGGGGGACAAGGGGACACTGCTGGGGGGGACAGGGGACCCTACTGTGCACGAGAAGCATTGAACTTGTCTGGGGGAACTGTGAGGGGGGCTGCAGCAGAGTGACCTCCCCAGTGACCTCAAATAGCCTCATGTGATGTCACACAGCCTCCTGTGATGTCACACAGCCACCCTGTGTTGTCACAGCCCACTCTGTGATGTCACACAGCTTTCACTATGATGATGTAAAGCTGCCCTGTGATGTCACAGCCCATTCGATCTTTTCACCACCCATTCTTTGATGTCACACAGCTATTCCATGATGTCACACAGCTATTCCATGATGTCACAGCCCTCTTTTTGATGTCACACTGCCACCCTGTGGTGTCCCACAGTCCACTCTGTGACCTCACAGCCTTACACCGTTATGTCACAGCCTGCTCTTTGATGTCATACAGCCAATTAGAGATACCATAGCCCTCTCTATGATGTCACATATCAGACCCTGCTCTAGGATGCCACACCCCACTCTGTGGTGTCACAAGCCAGTCAGTGATGTCACACAGCCCACTCTGTGCTGTCATACAGCCACTCAATGATGTTACACAGCCCACTCTGTAACTGCACAGCCTGCTTATGTGATGAGGCCTCCAAATCCCTTCTTGGGAGATTTTTGAGTCTTCTCCAAGGTTTTTGAGAAAGGAAAAGTATTGGTCAAAGTGCAAGGAAAACGGAGTGTCATTTTTAACCAAAGTTTACAGTGACAGAACAAGGGTCAATATCGTTAAACTAAATGGGAGTGGATTTAGATTTGTTATAAGGAGGAAATATTTTACAATGAGATTAGCATAAAACTGCAACTCTTTTTCCAGAGAACTTGATGCTCCATCCCAGGAATTGTCCAAAGACAGGAGTTTTGTACAACCTGACATAGTGAAATCCCTCCCCTTACCAAGGATGGAATTCCTGTTTTGTTGGTTCTCTGATGTGCTGGGTGACCTCACAGTGCTTCTGGCCAGAATGTCAGCTGAGGGCCAAGCACGCTGCTGCAGTGGCAGTGACCTCACAGCCACCACTGCCAATGCAGCCATGTCCCCTGGGCCTGGCTCTCCCCTTTCCTCTGTCCCTGTCTTGTCTCTGCTGGGATGAGAGGTTTTGTGATGAATATTTTGTCCCCAAGTTGCTGAGGCCAACCATTTGTCAACCAGGCTCATGTCACAGCAGTGGCCTCATCTTCAACATCACAGGCTGGCAGTAAAATGTCATTGTAAGATCATGCTCCACTTGGCTCTCAGCCCCTCAAGAGCTTTGCCTTCGAGGGCAGAAACATCTTTTCCTTGCAGGAAACTGGAATTCCAGACCCTTGCAGTGTGTGCCATGGATCCCAGAGGGCAATTCCCGAGGCTCCCAGGGTGCTGGTTCTGCCGTGCCTCCCAAGGGAGCTGTGCAGGGCCAGGTGACAAGGTCCAGCAACTGTGTTGGTTCTGCAGTGTGTCACAGTCCACCCATAAGTGGATGCATGATATTCGTACCAGCTATGATCTCAGAGTGCAAAAAGAAAAGAAAGCACAAAAATTCAGCAAGTCAAGGGAGATAAATTTCAATCCAAAGAGGAACTTTATTAATTTAGCCCATAAAGTGGCCTGCGATTGAGAGAGAGAAAAAAACTTGGGAAAGATAGGGAGAAAAGGGAAGGAAAGGGGTTTATTGCTACCACCACGGGTCCACAGGTGTCTCTGGGGGTCCTGGTCCAGAAGGCACTCCTCTGCCCCTGTCTTCAATCGATATGATCTCACGGTGGGGAAGATCTTCAGAATTCAGTCATTCGAGAGCTGTATTCTATGCTAGTCCATACACCTGGTCACTTCTTGCCACCCACCTTTGCTCTCCCTTAATTCCTGTGGAGATTTGCCAAACTCCACCTGGCAGGCCACACATGCCAAGAGAGGAGTGTCTGAGGCATGGTCAGCTTTGGAGGCAGGTTTTCTCACAATAGTGAATAATGGGTGTCAGGGTGACAGGTGCAAAGCCTTCGTCACACACCAGCTTTGGCAGCACAAGGCCTTTGTCCTGTACCACCTTAGGCAGGTGCAAAACATTCATTCCATACCAGCTTTGGGAGGTACAAAGCATTCTCTGTGTAAGTCCTGTGCCTGTGGCTTCTGATGAGAAATGTTGAGACAGAATGCGATTCTTTGATCGACCCTTACGCTGGCACAGCTTAAGACTGTGTCCTCTTGTTCTGTCAGTGGTCACCTGGGAGAAGAGATTGACTTCCTCGTATCTATAACCTCCTTTCAGGTGGTTGTAGAGAGTGAAAAGGCTCCCCTAAGCCTCCTTTTCTCCAGGCTAAACAACCCCAGCTCCCTCAGCTGCTGTTCATAGGAATTGTGCTCCAGACCCTTCCCCAGCCTTGTTGCCCTTCTCTGGACATGCCCCAGCATCTCAACATCCTTCCCTGAGTTGGTGGCCAGAACTGGACACAGCACTTGAGGTGCAGCCTCTCCAGTGCCCAATACAGGGAAAGAATCACTGCCCTGGTCCTGCTGGCCACACCATTCCTGATCCAGGCCAGGTGCCATTGGCCTCCTTGGCCACGAGGGCACACGGCTCATGTCCAGCCTACTGTCAATCAGTGCTCCCAGGTCCCTTTCTGCCTGGCTGCTGTCCAGCCACTGTCCCCAGCCTGCAGTGCTGCAGGGCTTGTTGTGGCCTAAGAGCAGGACCTGGCACTTGGTCTGGTTAAACCTCATATTGTTGGGTACAGCCCTGGATCCAGCCTGTCCAGCTCCCTCTGCAGAGCCTTCCTACCCTCCAGCAGATCCACACTCACACCCAACATGGTGTCATTTGCAAATTTCTTGATGGTAGAGTCGATCCCCTTTCCCACATCATCAGTAAAGATATTAAACAGGACTGGGCCCAACACTGATCCCTGGCAGACACCACCAGTGACTGGACACACACTGGATGCAGCACCATCCCCACCACTCTCTGGGCCAGGCCTCCAGCCAGTTCTTAACCCAGAGAAGAGGGAACCTGTCCAAGCCATGGGCTGCCAGCTTTGCCAGGAGGATGCTGTGGGAGACAATGTCAAAGGCCTTCTTGGAGTCCAGGTAGACACATGAACAGCCTTCCCCCATCCACAGGCAGGTCACCTGGGCATGACAGGAGATCAGGTTGGTCAGGCAGGCCCTGCCTCTCCTAAATCCACACTGGCTGGGTCTGATCCCTTGGCCACCCTGCAGATGCCATGTGATGGCACTCAAGGTGATCTGTTCCATTCCCTTGCCAGGCACCGAGGTCAGGCTGACAGGCTTGGGGTTCCCCAGATCCTCCTTCCAGCCCTTCTTGTGGATGAGGTCACATTGGCACCTCCAGTCCTCTGGGAGCTCCCCGGTGAGCCAGGACTGATGAGAAGCGATGGAGAGTGGCTGGATGAGCTCTTCCACCAGCTCCCTCTCACCCTAGGATGGATCCCATCTGCTCCCACACCTGTGAGCATCTCAGTGGCTCAGCAGGTCACCAACTGCTTCCTCCTGGATTGCAGGGAGCCCATTCTGCTCCCTGTCCCCATCCACCAGCTCAGGAGGCCACTTGTCCTGAGGACGATCTGTCTTAATGTAATAAACTGAAGCAAAGGAGGTGTTGAGTACCTCAGCCTTTTCCTCACCTTTAGTTACTATATTCCCTGCTGTATTCAATAAAGAATGCAGGTTGTCCTTGCCCCTCCTTTCGCCATTAATGTCTTTATAAAACCATTTTTTATTCCCTTCACAGAAGCGGCCAGATTAAGTTCTAATTGGGCTTTCACATCTCTAATTTTCTTTCTGCATGATCTAACAACATCCTTAAACATTTCCCAAGCACCCTCTTTTCAAAGGTAATGCCCTATCTATTTTTTCCCTGAGTTCCTGCAAAAGCTCCCTGCCCATCCAGGCCAGTTGTTTTCCTCACCAGCTGATCTTTTGGCACACAAGGACAGCCTGCTCCTGTGCCTTCAAGGTTTCTTTCTTGAAGTACGTCCATCCTTCCTGGGCCCTTTTGTTTTAATGGGCTGTTTCCCTTTAAAAATCGTTACCTGATGCAATACTCTCCAAATACTCTCCAAATACTCTCCAAATCAGCATCCTGAATAGGCCCATCCTGAACTACCCTCTGGAATTCCAGTGCAGAAGTTTTGTTGATGCCCCTCCTTGTTTCACTGAATATTGAAAACTCGATTATTTCATCGTCACTGTGCCCCTGATGGCCTCCAATCACCACATCTCTCACCAGCCCTTCTTTGTTTGTAAAGCACAAGAGACAGAGCTGCTCTCTGTAGTGGAAAGAGAAAGAAACCTTGATGGTGTGCTTTTTAGCCTTTCAGCTAACCTGGCTAGCAGAGCTACCCCCTACGCCGTCAGTGATAGGGTTCAGCCTGGGATGGGACGGCTCAGGGTGACGCGGGTGGCAGCGCGTCACAGCAGGTTCTGGTGACTGCCTGGGGGCTTGGACTCACTGCGGAGAAGAACAAAGAGGTGCAGACCCTCCAGCTGGGGTGTCTTTATTGAGGCAAATCCGGGCAGGAGTGCAGGGCGGAGCGGGGAGGAGACACCCAAGGCGGAGAGCCTCGAGCGTTCCGGGACAGAGGGTTAAAAGGGGATGGGAAAGGGGAGTGGTTAGCTCCGAGGAGCCAACCAGGGAAGGGGAAAGGGATGGAACATGGGAGGAACCAGGGAGAATAAACCAATAGGGAAGGAACGGGGAGGAGTACAAAAGTGGGGAACCAATGGGGTGCCAAACTGGGCAGAATATTCTAGAACTTAGCTACATAAAAGGAAGCACCAGAGGCCAAAGACCTCCCCTGGTGCACAGACCAGATGAAACAGACCCCAATATGGCGGAGGGTGAGGAGTTTTCTAGGGAAACAGAGGGGTGCGGACAGAACATTGGCACAGTGACTTCTGGGCACAGGGGCAGTACATGGGCGGAGTTAGGGTACAGGAACCAATAGGGAAAACCCGAGGGAGTGGCCAGGGGTGGAGTTAAGGTACAGGAACCAATAGGGAAAACCCAAGGGAGTGGCCAGGGATGGAGTTAGGGTACAGGAACCAATAGGGAAAACCTGAGGGAATGGCCAGGGGTGGAGTTAGGGTACAGGAACCAATAGGGAAAACCCGAGGGCGTGGCCAGGACCACGTGGGGAAAGCAGGACAATAGGGGAAGGGTAAACACATTAAGAAATGGGTGGCAAACCTACAGCTTTCATCACAACAGTTTCCAATACTTTTTTACAGATTATCAGTGTCACACACATTACTATAACAAGCCAGAGATGTGTCTCTGATCTGTGAAAACTATACATTAGGGACAAAATTGTCCCTACCTGTTGGTAGGGAAACAGGCCTATGTGCCAAACTGACAGTATCACATCAAACAACCTCCCATCAAACAACATGGTGACTACTGATAGCTGTAATCCAATACAAAGTGTTTAACACCAGAATGTAATTATTAGGGTTTTTTTCACCTTCTCTAGCCCAACAAAAGGTGGACATCAAGTTTATCAACCCCACTTTGGGCACCAAATATTGTCCCGGATTAGAGACAAATTTCTCCAGGTGGAGAGCGCTCCAAACAAACGCCTCCTCCTCCCACTCACAACAGAATTTCTTAAATAGAAGTGAAAAAAAACCTATTTATTTAACAAAACACATAGAGTGCCCTGCAAAGCACAGGGAGAACAGGGGAAAAGGAGTTACTAAACCTGAGTAAACAGCTGGTGAACTTTAGTGTCCTTTCCTCAGATGCAGTTTCCCCTCTCTGGAGGTCCCCAGGGGCTGGGCGGAGTTGCTCCAGTAGCTCCCTGGAGGATTCTCATCTGCCATCCTCAGGGGTTCCTTGGGTTTTCCGGGTGAGAAAGCAAATCGGAGAAAAGGGTCCAAAAAAAAAAAGAAAATGGCGAAGAAGCAATCCCAGGGAAAAACTAGCAGCCTTGACAGCAGCAGTCCCAGGAGTGTCCTTGCCTCCCCCTCGCTCCCCAGCAGAGAAGTTTGGGGAAAAGTTTTCCAAACAACCCGCGCTTCTCCCAGCTGCTGAACGCAGTTAAAGCTACAGAACCACATCTCTGAGCATACAAGCAAACGACAGGGAATACAGGATTATCCTAACATCACCCCAAGACAATCGGGCAGCTTTAGATCTTTTTGTTTCATTTCTTTTTTTTTACCCTAGATTTGGTTGTTTTGCGAGGATGAAGAAGGAAATTATTTAGGTTGGAAAACACCTCCAAGATCATCCAGCATTGCTTGATGACACCAGAAGAAATAATTGGACACAGCAGGTGAGATTTTTTAGGGTGAAAAGTTAATAACTCGGCTCTTCTCAATGAATTTCCGCCGTCAATGTGAGTCCCAAAGGATGTTCCTGCCCCTGCTTTTTTCCAGGTGGCTACAGGGAATCAGGAGGATGTGGAAGCCACCAGCCAGGGGTCTTCCCAATGTGGATCACTGGGAATGTGGGTCACCAGGGCTCTTCCCAAAGTGGGTCTACTGATGGAGGATGAAGTTGGAGCAGCGCATGAAGCTCTTCCTCCAGTCAGGGAACTCGCAGGGCTTTCCTTACAAGTGGCTATGCTGGTGTTTGGTCAAGGTAGAGCTGCTGGAGAAGCTCTTCCCACACTCAGGACACTCATAGGGTCTCTCCCCGGTGTGGATGCGCCGGTGGGTGATGAGGTGGGAATTGTGCTTGAAGCCCTTCTTGCATTCAGGGCAGCGGAAGGGCCTCTCCTGGGTGTGAATCCGCTGATGCCTGAGGAGTTCTGAGCTGGTTGGAAACCTCTTCCCACACTCAGAATGTTAGCGTGGAAAACACATAATCACTGGATGATTATATGCAGGTGCCTTTATTCGAGCTCGGGAAGTCGGGGTGTAACATCCACCCAAATCTGACTTCGCCATAGGTTTGAAACAAGTACAATTTTATACCTTTCCTTACAGAACAGTGATGTAATCATATGTTAATCATCAACTTATCATTGTTCCATTGTTTCCCCCCAAGCATGACTTTAAGCCCCCTTATCTCCCATAGTATTTCTGATTTATTTCACAGGTGCTAATCCGCATGATTTCACTAAAACAATCCCCATTCTCTAAGCAATCTTCGTGATCATGTCGCTGAGCCCTGTACATGCAGTGCTACCTACCCTGTTCCTAAAGCCTATGTTTAACTAGCATTTTAACCCAATGTTAACATTCCCCCCTTTGAAAGCATTTTCACTTTATAGGTGTGAATGCTTTCACTTGATATAGTCCTTTATACTGGATGCTCGTCTTCGAATCCAGGGTTGTTATGAGCGTTGTTATGGATGTTGTTGTGGACCGCAGGCAATGGACGTGGATCCTTGTTCCGTGTCAGTGCCCTCATTATCTGTCGGTTCCAGGATGTCTTTCTCTGTATCTCTCTCTTCAATATGCTGTAGATTACCCAAAGTACTAAAAACATAACTAATAAAATTATTAAGTTTTCAATGATAGATTTAATCCATGAACTCACATTCCAACCCAACCCTTTGAAGATTTTATCTAACCAACTCGTAGTCAAGTCCTTTTGTTCATCCCTTGCTTCATGCTCTATTTGTTTCAATTGACTGATGTCATGTTCTACATCTGTAGTTACATTTGGGATATGGATGCAACAATGATCAACTTGTCCTTTTAAAAACCCACACACTCCATGTTCTTTTAGGAGTAACATATCTAAAGCCAATCGATTTTGCAAAGTCATTTTGGTAGTAGCTTGCAATTGTGTGTTTAGTTCTTTGAATCCTTCCCGAGTAATTCTTGCTAACCTCTCTACCTGACCTGTGAGTCTGTACATCATTTCTCTGTTTCGGTAGTTTGCTATAGAGCCAAACAGAGATTCTAGAGTCCACCCAGATTCTACTCCACCAGAAGGTTCTTGCCAAGTTTCATCCTGATTTTCATTATCTGAAACCTCTCGCCTTTTTCTTATTTGCAAAAGTTCACGTTTTCCCATTGAATGGGGACTTTTCCAGATTGGACATAAAGTAGGGAGGCCCAGAGTAAATTCTTTTACTTTTCCATCTACAGGCAGGTGGGTTGTCCAGATACCATCACTCGTTCCCCAAACAAATTGTCCTGGGCTCTTGATTGTGCTTCTACTACATCCTATTTTATTCTATAATTTACATTACCCTGTTTATGTTTGATTCTTTTACAGGCACAATCAATTCGCATAGCAGCCGCCAGTGATGGTACTTGTTTTATCTCTACATCATCAGACATGCAATCATAGGTTTTATTACATGCCCACCAAATTACCTCATCTGCCTGCACTCTGCTGCTGGTGGCAGTGTTTATTACTGCTAGATCAGTGCCATCTTCAGGGCCTGTCCATTTTAGGCACCAAGGAGTGTTTGCCATATATTTAAATTTTGAAGTATACTCAGGGACCATGCACTGTCCCAGGGTTACATCCTATCCTTTCTATCCTTTGCTTCACATTTCCATATCAGGGTGGTCTTTGTGACATTTTCTGTGACCTTTTGATAGTGTGGCAAGAAGCATTGCCATTTGGCAAGGTTTGATCTTCAACCCACCACTCTAGATTTTGTCCCACTTTCTCATTACTTAAAAGATAGTCCTTTTGCTCAAGTACTGCATCCAACCATAACCTGTTATATTCCAAGTTACTTTAACTTTCTGCCTGTACTCGGGTACTCGTTTACATTCGATTGTTTTATTGTCCGGAATTTCAGGTAATTTGGATGTGATAATTCCCCAACTTATTGGGTCTCCCGCTGCTTTTGGTATTGGCAGACAGGCAGTTATTCTACTGATGTTCCGCATTTTGGCAAAATCTCTAACTAACCCAATCATTACATTCTCAGCCTGAATTTCATTGGGAACCTTTATCACTTGCGTTTTTGCCTGTATCTCCTCTTTTGTTCTAGGGTGAAGAGTGGTTAGTTGATAATTCTGCATTCCATATTCCCAAGCAATATTACTCCCAATTAATATCCATAAAATGAACATTGGCACAGGTGTTAAGATCATTTTAACAGTTAACACGTCTTATCTGCAATTTCGTTGGTCCCAGGGGTTGTGCGGCCCACAGTCTCGGATGAGCCTTCTTCACTCGTGTGTAGTGTATCCACGGATCCACTCCGGCTACCTTGACTGCTGTGAAAGTGGTCAGCAGCACCAGGTGGGGTCCACTCCATCCACACCACCTCTCCTTTAAAGGTTCTTCATCTCCAGGGAGAATATCATGGACTGGATTCTCGTGAGCCAGTGGCCTATTCCACACGAGCGCGCTCCAAAGCTGTGCTAAGGTTTTCCCGAGAGATAGAACATGATTATATATTTCCTGTTTTCCTGCAAGATGTATATTCGGGTTTCGTTCAGGAGATTTGAATGGTTTCCCATATACTATTTCAAAGGGACTGACTGACATTCCACTCCTAGGCTTTACCCCAGTCCTTAAAAGTGCTCTTGGTAGGGCTTGTGGCCACTGTAACTTGGCCTCCTGATATATTTTACTGATTTGCCCTTTAGTGTTTGGTTCATCCTCTCTACTTGTCCACTAGATTGTGGTTCCCATGGTGTGTGGAGGTCCCAAGCTATTCCCAGTAGTTTGCTCACTTCCTTTACCACCGTAGCTATAAAATGTGGTCCTCTATCTGAAGATACCCCTAATGGTACTCCAAACCTGGGAATGATTTCGTGTAGTAGCCACTTCACTGTTTCTTTGGCCTGGTTGGTGCGACAGGGAAGGGCTTCTGGCCATCCTGAAAATGTATCAACCCCCACCAGCAGGTATTTGTATCCTCGGGTCCTTGGTAACTCCACAAAATCTACCTGCCAGTAATCTCCTGGTTCTATTCCTACCCGAATTCTCCCTAGCTGTGCCTGCCGTCTGGCCACCGGATTATTCCTCAGGCATATTTCACATTTTGACATGATTGATTTGGCCATGGTTAACATCCGTACCGAGACTACGCTTCGTTTTAGCCAAATTACCAATGCTTCTGCACCCCAATGACATTCATTATGTTTAATTTGCATAACTTCTCTCATTATTAATGGGGGTAGGACTATCTGTCCTTGTGCAGTGATGTACCACCCCTCTGAATTCTTTTGTGCATTCAGCAAATGTCCCAGTCTCTCATCTTCTATTGAATATTTCGGCTCTGAAGGTAAATTGAATTGAGACACTTTTAGCTTCGTGGGTATCAATGCCATTGCTATTTGCACCTCCCGAGCAACCTGTCGGGCTGTCCAGTCCGCCCTCCGATTTCCCTCACAGATTTTGGAGCTTCCTGATTGGTGTGTTTTACAGTGCATAATTGCCACTTGCTCAGGTTTTTGTACTGCTTTTATCAACTGCAGAATTGCATCTTGATGCTTAATATATGCCCCTTGAGAGGGCAGCAACCCTCTTTCTTTCCATAGTGCCCCATGTTCCAAATGCATATTTTGAATCAGTCCAAATATTTACCTTCTTTCCTTCACTCAATTCTAGTGCTCTGGTTAAGGCAATCAATTCTGCTCTCTGGGCAGATGTGTTTGGTGATAATGCTTTGGTCTCTACTACTGTGCTGATTGTTGTTACCACATATCCAGTGTATCTGGTTCTATTCTCCACGAAGCTGCTTCCATCCGTGAAGAATTCCCACTCTGGTTGCTCCAGCGGAACATCTTTCAGGTCTTCTCTCGCTGAGTAGGTGTACTCTATTACTTCCACACAGTCATGTTCCAGTGGGCCTTCCTTAGGTGTGGTGCCTAGAAACAGAGCTGGATTCAAAAGGTTAGTTGTCTTTAGTGTGACATCATCCCGTTTGGTTAGGATTGCCTGGAATTTTATCATCCTGCTCGGGGATAGCCAGTGGCCCCCCTTTTGTTCTAGGACTGTGGCTACCATGTGTGGCACATAGACATCTATGTGTTTTCCCATCGTAAGCTTCCTGGCTTCCTGTATCAATAATACAGTGGCTGCGACTGCCCGAAGACATGCAGGCCATCCGGCACTTACGTTGTCAAGCTGTTTGGAGAAGTAGCCTACCGGCCTTTTCCAGCTCCCCAAACGTTGGGTCAGGACCCCCAGTGCCAAGCGTTGCCTTTCATGCACGAACAGCTGAAAGTCTTTAGACAGATCGGGCAAACCAAGCGCAGGGGCAGTCGTCAGTGCTTCTTTCAGTTTCAGGAAAGCTTCTCTCTGTGCTTTACCCCAGCTGAACGGCTGCGTCTTCTGAGCTTCGTACAGGGGTTTGGCAATTAGCCCAAAGTGCATAATCCACAGGCGACACCATCCTGCCATGCCGAGGAAGACTCGCAGCTCGTGGAGGTTCTGGGGCTCTGGAATATCACAAATAGCTTGAATACGGTTAGTACCTAATTTTCTCTGTCCTTGTGAGATTTCACATCCCAAGTAAATTACAGTCTGTTGGGCAATTTGTGCCTTTTCCCTGGACACTTTGTATCCTCCCATGCCCAGTGAGTTTAAAATCTCAATTGTTACCTTTATGCAGGTTTCCTTTTCTTCAGTTGCTATCAGTATATCATCTACATACTGCAGCAGCAGGTATTGACCTTTTGGTACTTGTCCCTCTTTAGTCCAAATCTCCAGCTCCTTTGCCAGTTGGTTTCCGAATAAGGTGGGGGAGTTCTTGTACCCCATGGGAAGCCGAGTCCATGTAAGCTGGGTCTTCCTTCCGTTCTCTGGATTTTCCCATTCAAAGGCAAACAGCTTCCTACTTTCTTTGTCCAGGGGTATGCAGAAAAAAGCATCTTTTAAATCAATTACAGTAAACCACTTATAAATCTCCTTTACGGATGTTAACAATGTATAGGGGTTGGCTACCACTGGATAAATGTCTTTTGTTATTTCATTTATTGCCCTTAGATCCTGTACTAACCTATAATCTCCATTAGGTTTCTTTACCGGGAATATTGGAGTGTTATATTCAGATTCACACTCTTCCAGAATTTGGTATTTTAGAAATTTATCAACAGTCTTGGCAATTCCCTGCCGGGCCTCTGGTTTTATGGGATATTGTTTTACCTGCACGATTTTTCCTTGTTCTTTCAATTCTACATGTACTGGCTGTGCCAACTTAGATTTTCCAGGTATATCCGTCTCCCATACTGAGGGAATTACGGCATTTTCCACCTCCTTTGGGATTGCAGAAGCTGGTTTCTCCTTTATCATTAAGATTTTTCCTGTTTTTGACTCTGGAATTTTCATTACCAACTCACCATTCTCAAAAGTTATCACTGCTTCCAATTTGGCCAGTAAATCTCTTCCTAAAAGTGGAAGAGGACATTCTGGAACATATAAGAATTCATGAGTTAATACCTTGTCTCCAAAACACAAGTCTAAGGGTTGCAGGAATGGCCGTTTTTGCTCTTTTCCTGTGGCACCAACTATTGTGGTAGACTTATCCCCGATCCGCCCCTCTAGATCATTTAGAACTGAATATTTAGCCCCAGTATCTATCAGAAATCTCACTGCCTTCTCCCCTAACTGCAAAGTTACTAGCGGCTCCTGAGTCACAGAATCCTCTAATACCATCTCCTTGGCAACGTCTTCCTGCGGGAACTGAGAGTTCCTGTAGAACCGGTTAGGACACTCCCTTTTCCAGTGCCCAGGTAAATGACAAATGGCACATTCATCAAAAGCTAATGGCCTCCCCCCCGGCCTCTTCCAAACCCCCCTTTTGCCATACTCCGACCTCTACCCCCCTTCCCTTTGGAATTTCCTTGTACTACTGCCAAGAATTGCCGTGGTTTTGTAGCCTCCCTTTCTCTATTATTATAGACTTTCCAAGCTATTTCAAGTAATTTATCCAAATTTCTCAAATCTTCCCCTTCCAATTTCTGTAACTTTCTCCTAATATCATCCTGTGATTGGCCAAGGAATATAAGGGCAAGCTGAATTTTAGCTTGTTCTGTGTCTACTTGTAAGTCAGTATATTTCCTGGCCGCTTCTTTAAGTCTTTCTAAAAATGCAGTAGGAGATTCTTTTTTATCTTGCCTAATTTCATATAGTTTAGCCCAATTCATAGTTTTAGGTATGGCATTTTGGACTCCGATTGTGATCCACTCTTGGTATCTCTTTAACATCATCATATCTATTCCGGATGAGTCATTAGGGTCCCACAGTGGGTCCTCTGTAGGAAAATTATAGTCCAGATTTCCTGTTACCCGCCCCTGACGGATATCTTCTCTTGCCCGCTCCCTGGCTGCTCTAAGTACCATCTCCTTCTCAGTGGAGTCCATCAAAGTATCTAATATTACTTGGATATCATCCCAATCGGGATTCTGAGTTTTCATAATCATTTTCACTATCCTAGCAACCTTGTCCGGATTTTCCCTATAAGTCCCAGCTGACTGTTTCCATATAACCAAATCTCCTGGAGAGAAAGGGACTTTGACGTACACCGGCCCGTCCACCCCCACCCCTTGCCTCAAAGGAGCAATTACTGTTCTCTTTGGTTTACTTGGTCTCGGTAGGCCCCTTCCCATTCCAGGCCAGTTCAGTCTGGAGCGGGTGCGATGAGCTATTGGTTCATCATCATCACTATTACTACTGTCTAGTGTTTCGGCACCCCCTCTCCCAAATCTCTGTACTGGAACTAAACTGCGGTTATTTTCAGCCGAGGGTAAGAAGGGGTTGCTATGAGCCGGTGAAGGGGTAGATGGTAGGGGAGGATAGCCCCGGGGAGGGGTAGGTGGAAAAGGTGGGTACCCCTGAGGGGGCATAGGTGGGGGAGGAGGATGAGCAGGTGTAGGCGGGGGAAGGAGATAACCTCGGGCAGGCATAGGCGGGGAAGAAGGGTGTCTTTGAACCGGGGGGGTAGAAAGATCAGTTTCGGTAGGGGGGGTGGGCATATTAGATTGCATATGGTTAGGGGGAGCAGGGTTAGACCTCCTAGGAACTGTAGGAACCACTAGTAAATCACTCTCCAATATATCTTCCCGATACAAGCTCTCATTCAATGCCAAATGTTCTAAACAATTTTTCCCTTGGACACAAGCCAGACATTTCTCATTGCAAACCGCCGCAACAACTCGACCCCCCTCCGCAGCAGCTAGTCCCCCCTCTGACAACCATTCTGGGTTTTCACGCAAACAGAAAAATAAATCAACATACGGAACTTCATCTAATTTTCCCTCCTGCTTGCAAAACGACAACAAATGAGAAATCAGATCAGATTGCAAAGAACCATTTTCAGGCCACCTCCTTCCAGCCTGCAAAATATATGTTGGCCACCGAGAATCACAATACTCGATTAGTGTATCCTTACGCAATCCTTGGCCAAAATTACCTTGCTTCCAATGTGCTAACAAGCACCCCAAAGGAGAATTACGAGATATGGGAGCATAGCCACCCACAATCGCTTTAAGCTTCTCCATTTCCACTTGCCGACCCTGCAATGCTTTCGCAATTGTCTTACGGACGGCGCCCGGGCATACCACTAGGAATTCCTTAGCCCAACCAAGCGTAGCTTTCGCTGCGTCTTACTGGCAGGCAACCAAACCACCATTAAAGGCACCTTACCTTCTCCAGGGGACGTTGTGAGCGGCGGAGGGTCGCGGCGCGATGGGCTCCCCGAGAATCCCTCGGTGCCGGCTGGAGCGTGATCAGGTCGCGGGGTCCTCAGCAGCGCTCACAGGGTCCCATCTGGGTCGCCAAAATGTTAGCGTGGAAAACACATAATCACTGGATGATTATATGCAGGTGCCTTTATTCGAGCTCGGGAAGTCGGGGTGTAACATCCACCCAAATCTGACTTCGCCATAGGTTTGAAACAAGTACAATTTTATACCTTTCCTTACAGAACAGTGATGTAATCATATGTTAATCATCAACTTATCATTGTTCCATTGTTTCCCCCCAAGCATGACTTTAAGCCCCCTTATCTCCCATAGTATTTCTGATTTATTTCACAGGTGCTAATCCGCATGATTTCACTAAAACAATCCCCATTCTCTAAGCAATCTTCGTGATCATGTCGCTGAGCCCTGTACATGCAGTGCTACCTACCCTGTTCCTAAAGCCTATGTTTAACTAGCATTTTAACCCAATGTTAACAAGAACACTCATAGGGTCTCTCCCCAGTGTGGATGCGCCGGTGGGTGTTCAGGGTGGAGTTCCGCTTGAAGCCCTTCCTGCACTCAGGGCAGCAGAAGGGCCTCTCCTGTGTGTGAATCCGCCGATGCCTGAGGAGTTCTGAGCTGGTCGGAAACCTCTTCCCACACTCAGAACACTCGCAGGGCCTCTCCCCGGTGTGGATCTTCTGGTGGCGGATCAGGGTGGAGCTCTGGCTGAAGCTCTTCCCACACTCAGGACACTTGTAGGGTCTCTTCCCCGTGTGGATGCGCTGGTGGGTGATGAGGTCAGAGTTCCGTTTGAAGCTCATCCTGCACTCAGGGCAGCGGAAGGGCTTCTCCTCTGTGTGAATCCGCTGATGCCTGAGGAGTTCTGAGCTGATCGGAAACCTCTTCCCACACTCAGGACACTCATAGGGCCTCTCCCCGGTGTGGATCATCTTGTGGCGGATCAGGGTGGAGCTGTGGCTGAAGCTCTTCCCACATTCTCCACACTCATAGGGCCTCTCCCCAGTGTGGCTCCTCTGGTGGACCATAAGATGGGTGATCTTTCTGAAGCTCTTCTCACATTTCCCACACTTGTAGGGCTTCTTGGTCTCATGAAGCTTCTCAGGAAGCTCCAGCTCCCAACTCTGCCTGAAGCTCTGGTCACCTTCCTGGCACAGGGTGGGTCTTTGCTCCTCACAGCACCCCGGTTTTGGGCTGGGTTTGCAGTCCCTCCTTTTGTGGCATCTCTGGGGCTTTTCCTCCCTGTTGGATTCCTGGGTCATGGAGCTGCTCAAAATGGCCTTTTCCATGAGGTTCTGCTGCAGGGATTTGTCCTCCCTGGTCTCTGCCCTCAGCTTGTTGCCTGGGGGAGGAAGGACAAGGAGAGGATTTGGGATTTGCCTCCATGCCAGAGGGAAGGGGAAGGAGATCCCCCAATCCATCCCCAGCAGGACAGTGTCAGCAGCAGGGCTGTCCTGCAGCCAGGGGTGATGCTGGGCTGGGAGATGGAGGAGAAGAGAGGGGAAAGGGGCAGTGACTTCCTCCTCACCTGCCTGGGGGTCCTGGGGCATCTTCCTCTTCCTCACAGCTACGTTCTCCATTCAGCGGATATTTGGGAAGGGAAATCCTGGTTTGGGGAAAAACAAGGTGTGACTACATTGCATTTGAAGGTCACCCTGTCAAATTCCATCTCTAAAAGTCACTGCACATCTGGGGTCCATAAAACCTTCAGACCAACAAGATTCAGCCCCACAAAAATTCCCCCAGGAGTTAACCCTCTCTGGTCTCTGCTATTTGGAGTTCTGGCCTTCCCCCCTGTCTGGGGTCCTGTGTGTACTGGGGCTCCCCCTCTCCAGCATCCCCACCCTCCCCAGACTAATGGGGGTCCCAGGAATCCCAGGGGCTCCCCCACCCCAGGTTCCCCACTTAAGGGTTCTGAGGGTCTCCTCTCTCTGGGGTCCAGCTAAGGGAAGCCTGGGGTTTTGGGGATCCCAGGGATTCCCTCTCCCCTGTCTCTCTCTCCAGGCTGCTGGGGCTCCTGGGGGTACCCCCACTGTGAGTCCCTGTTTCAGGGTCCCAGAGGTCACCCTCCAGGCTCCCAGGGGTCCCCCAGCTCTGCCATTGTCCCTCTCCATTCTCCCCTCCCATGGCTCTCCTGGGTGTCCCCAAATCCAGTGTCCCCCATACCCCTCTGGTCCCACATGGTCCCCATGTTGCCCCAGGCAGAGCCAAACCCCCACTGCAGGGGGGCCTGCATTCCCCCACCCCCTGCCAGGGCTCTGCCAGCTCCACCAGGACCCCCAAAAACACCTCCTGGGTGTCCCAATGTGTCCCCAAGGGGCATTTGCATAACCTGACTGGGGGTTACTGGGCCCATGTTGGGAGGAAACTGGGGACACATTGGGAGCAACTGGGATCACACTGGGAGCAACTGGGACCACGCTTTGGGCAACTGAAAGAAAATGGTATGCTGGAGGTCACTGGGAGTAACTGGGAAAGAATGGGGTCATTCTGAGGGAACTATAACCTTACTGGGGCAGCTAGGAGTACCTGGAATGACTATGAGCATGCTGAGGGAAACTGGGATATACTGGGAATGTCTGTAACCAAACTGGGCTGACTGGAACCACACTGGGAACAGTTGGGACCACACTGAGGGCAACTGGGCGATACTGGGCAGGAGTGGGACCCTGCTGACAGGGACTGGGACTATACCAGGGGCCACTGGGGGCAAGTGGGATCATGCTGGCAGGAACTGGGAACAACTGGAACTATACTGGGAGCAACTGGGATCATACTGGGATCACAGTGGAAGCAGCTGGCCCCATGCTGGGAGAGACTGGAATCACACTGAGGGTGATTGGAATCATACTGGGATTGACTGGGAGTGGCTGTGGGCAACTGGAATCATGCTGAAAGCAATTGGGAGGAAGTGGGAATGACTGGGAGCATGCTGGGGCAACTGGGATATACTGGGAAAGGCACAGAGTCACAGGGATCATACTGGAGGCTACTGGGCTCATGCTGGCATTGACAGGGAGCAACTGGGATCACACTGGGAGCCACTGGCATCATACTGGGAGGGACTGGGATCATACTGGGATTACAGTGGGTGTCAATGGACTCTGACTGGGGCTTACTGGGAGCTACTAGGCCCATGCTGGGAGCCAACTGGAGATACACTGGGAGCAACTGGGAATGACAGGGTGCATGCTGGTGACAACTGGGATCTACTGGCAGTGACTGGGATAATCCTGGGGGCAACTGAACCATGCTGAGGTAACTGGGAGTGCCTGGAAATGACTATGAGAATGTTCAGGGAAACTGGGATATACTGGGAGTGCCTGAGGCCATGCAGGTGGTGATTGGGACCATACTGGTAGTAACTGGGATTGTGCTGGGGGGAACTGGGACCATGCTGGAGGTAACTGGGGGCAAGTGGGAGTGACTGGGGTCCTGCTGGGAGAGACTGGCATCATACTGGACTCATCCTGGGAGTGACTGTGACTATGCTAGGGACAACTGGGAGAAATGAGGACACACTGGGAAAAAGAGGGAGGAACTGGGAGCAACTGGGACCGTGCTGGGGGCAAATAGCATCATAATAGGGGAACGACTGGGAGTGACTGGGTTCATACTGGGAGCAACAGGGATCCTGCAGGGACGGAGGGGAAGTGACCAGGATCATACTGGGAGTTACTGGGCTCATTCTGGGAGAAGCCACTTGCAGAACCCGGGAGTTCTGAATCCCTTTCCTGGCCATCCCGCCCCTCCAGCCCCCAGATTCCCCCGCCGGGGGTCCCAGCAATCCCAGGCACTCCCCCTCGCAGACTCCCCGCTCCGAACTTCTGGGGGTCTCCTCTCCCTGGGGTTCTGAAGAGAAGCCGCGGCTCCAGGAGGTCCCCAAAACCGGTGTGTCCCCAATCCCGCCCCGGTCCGGCGCGGTCACCACGTGGCCCCGGGCAGAGCTTGGTGGCCCCGGGCAGAGCTTGGTGGCCCCGGGCAGAGCCCAACCCCCACCGCGGGGAAACCAGCATCCCCCCGCCCCCCATCGGGGCTCTGCCGGCACCGCCACCGGGACCCCCAAAAACACCTCCCGGGGAACCCCCCATGTCCCCCCGAGGGGCATCTGCGGCTCGGCTTTGGAGTCCCGAAAACTCCAAACATCCCCCCAAAAAAACCCCAAACCCAGGGATCCCTACAGATATTTGGGGCGAGCTCTCCCTCCCCGCTCACCTGCGGGATGAGGCGGCGATGGTCCAGGGGGGCTGCGAATTCAGGGAATCCCACACCGCGTGGCTCCTTCCCCATCCTCCTTTGTCCCTCCTGTCCCTTCTCTTCCTCCCGCTCCTCCCGCTCTGTCTCTCCTCCTCCTTCTCCGCCCTAATCCCACCTCCTTCCCCCAATCCCTCCTTCCGCTCCTCCTCCTCCTCCTCCCGCCTCCTCCTCCGCCGTTGCCGAGTCGCTCGCAGGCCGCGGGAGGAGCGGGGATGCAGCCGGGACAGCTCGGCATGGGCAGCGCGGGGCTCTCGGCTGCTCCCAGCCGGAAGGGGGTGAGGAGAGGGGCTGGGGAGCTTTGGAAGGGGATTTTTTTGTACTGAATTCTAGCCTGGCTGGATCACCACAAAATGTCACTTTTTATATGTAAATGTAAGGAATCAGTCCTGTGTGAAATTCTGGGATGGGAAGACCTTCCCTATGGTTTGCTGGCTCTGGAGTGGGCTGAGGTCAGAGCACTGTGTGAGCAATGGGGAAGTTGGTTAAAAGCAGCTGAACCGCTGGATGTATTAAAGTGCATCCAAAAATTGTGTTTTGAAATAGGAAAAGAACTTGTGGGCTACGGAAGATGAGGATGAATTCTGTTAGCAGCATACTGGAAACAGCAGCAGCAGAATTAACAACTGTAGTTGGAATGCTCCTCCATGGAGTGACAGAAGAAAGTTTTCAGAA
>NW_028148053.1:782201-818518 GCF_008360975.1 Lichenostomus cassidix | reverse complement strand
CTGACCAAGCCAGACCTCCTTGGGGGAGACCCTGGGTCAATGTCAGTCACAGAATGCTGCAATCACCTCTTCTCTACAGGGACAAATACTCCGTTTAAACTAGGAATTTGGATTTATTAGATGCTCCTTGAAATATCTCTCCATAACTATAAAAAACTCCAATTTTCTAATGAACTGCATTAGACCAGAGGGAAATCAAGGCAGAGCCATGGTTAGTTAGGAGTCTGGATCAGCCCAAGGCTTTGTGTGCCAAGGCAGAGCCAGGCAGGACGCAGAGCTGTCAGCAAAGGAAGGGCCAGCGAGGTGGGGCAGCCGGGGGATGACGACAGCCTGCAGGGACAGAGGCACAGGGCATGGACAGCGTAGGACAGCCTGGGCTGGAGAGGGCAGAGGGATGTGCAGGAGCTGCAAGGCCCTGACAGAGCCAACTTGTGCAGCACTTTGGCCATGGCTGCTGTCCCTGGCCCTGAGGCCAGCAGGACACAAGTGACCCTTGCAGCCCTGGGGCCTCATGGCCTCCTTGTCCCTGCCCAGCAGCCTGGCAGGGGCCACCCCATGGTCCTGCCCTTGGCATTGCACATCCCCACATCCCAGTGCCCTGGGAAGAGCCCTGAGCACTGAGGGAGGGACAGGATCTGCCTTGCCAGGGGCTGGGGCTCAGGGCTTGGCCCTTTGGATTCATGAAACATATCCAGGTTTGCTCAGCATCAGAGACACCTTTGCCTTGCTTGTCCCCACCTGCCATCACTGCCTGCAGTGTTCTGCTCTCACTGGAACCTGAGGACACTTCCTCTGTTGAGTCTTTTAGTGGAACCCATTTAAACTACAAGGAACTTCAGTGTTTCCATCTCACTTTGACTTCTAGAGAAGTTTTTTGCACACACCCTGAGGGACTGAGTCTGATGCAAACAGCACCAAAGCCCCACAAGGGTCATTCCAGTCCCTGTGCTGTTGCTGTGCTGCTGAGCTGGGCTGGGCTCCTGGCACAGAGGAGCTCCTGGCAAGCGGCAGCGCTGCAGAGAGACAGCTCTGCCCAGGAGCAGCTCCTGTGCACAGCCCAGCAGGGCTGGGGCACTGCCAGGCCATCTCAGGGACACCAGCAGGGCACACCCAGAGCTCACAGGTGCTCAGCATTGGCAGGGGCTGTGCCATGGCCCAGAGGGGCTGTGTCATAGCCATGGGCACCTCTGGGGCTGTGTCAGAGAGCCACAGAGCAGCTGTGATGTCAGAAAGGAGCTGTGTGACATCACAGAGTGGGGTGTGTGAGGTCACAGATTGGGCTATGACACCACAGAGCTGGTTGTGAGAGGTCATGGAGCAGCTACATCATCATGGAGGGGGTGGTGTGACATCACAGAGTTCACTGTGACATCACAGTGTGGCTGTATGACCTCAGAGCAGAATGTGTGATTACAGAGTGGTCTGTGTAACATCACTGAGAGGCTGTCTGACATCACAGAGTGGGCAGTGTGACATCACTGACTGGCTTGTGACACCACAGAGCAGGGTGTGATATCCCAGAGAAGGTTGTGATATGTGACATCATAGAGTGGGCTATGGCATCACTGGTTAGTTGTGTGACATCAAAGAGCAGACTGTGACATCAGGGTGGGGCTGTATGACATCATACAGCAGGCTGTGAGCTCACAGAGTGGAATGTGTGACACCACAGGGTGGTGATGTGACATCACAGAGGGGGTTGCAACATCATGGAATGGCTATGTGACATCATAGAGCAGGCTGTGACATCATGGAAAGGCCAGTGACATCACAGGGCAGCTTTATGTGAACATATTGAAGGCAGTGTGACATCACAGGGTGGGCTGTGACATCACAGGGTGACTTTATGACATCACAGGGTGGCTGTGTGAGGTCCCTGGGGAGGTCACTCCACCCCAGTCCCCCTCACAGTTCCCCCAGACAACTCCAACGCTGCTCGTGCACAGCAGGGTCCCCTGTCCTTTCAGGTCCCCCCTGCCCCCCAGTGCCACAGCCTCCCCCAGAGGATGTTCCACCAGATCGACCCCCAGAGCCTGACATGACATTCTGAAAACTTTCTTCTGTCACTCCATGTAGGAGCATTCCAACTACAGTTGTTAATTCTGTTGCTGCTGTTTCCAGTATGCTGCTAACAGAATTCATCCTCATCTTCCATAGCCCACAAGTTCTTTTCCTATTTCAAAACACAATTTTTGGATACACTTTAATACATCCAGCGGTTCAGCTGCTTTTAACCAACTTCCCCATT
This sequence comes from Lichenostomus cassidix, assembly GCF_008360975.1. Lineage (NCBI taxonomy): Eukaryota > Metazoa > Chordata > Aves > Passeriformes > Meliphagidae > Lichenostomus > Lichenostomus cassidix. Next base: position 816,270 of record NW_028148053.1, on the reverse strand, counting down.
GCTCACACAGTGCTCTGACCTCAGCCCACTCCAGAGCCAGCAAACCATAGGGAAGGTCTTCCCATCCCAGAATTTCACACAGGACTGATTCCTTACATTTACATATAAAAAGTGACATTTTGTGGTGATCCAGCCAGGCTAGGCCAATTTTGTTTGCAACTCCCTGCCCAGGCTCCCCAGCAAGGCCCACTTTGGATCTGCAGCCCCCAGTTTTCCCTGTTTCCCTCTCCTTTTGCCCGAGCCAGGTTCCCCCTGTCCCCAGCGCTGGGCTGGGAGCAGCCGAGAGCCCCGCGCTGCCCATGCCGAGCTGTCCCGGCTGCATCCCCGCTCCTCCCGCGGCCTGCGAGCGACTCGGCAACGGCGGAGGAGGAGGAGGGAGGGAGGAGGAGCGGGAGGAGGGATTGGGGGAAGGAGGAGAAGGAGGTGGGATTAGGGCGGAGAAGGAGGAGGAGAGACAGAGCGAAAGGAGCGGGAGGAAGAGAAGGGACAGGAGGGACAAAGGAGGATCGGGAAGGAGCCACGCGGTGTGGGATTCCCTGAATTCGCAGCCCCCCTGGACCATCGCCGCCTCATCCCGCAGGTGAGCGGGGAGGGAGAGCTCGCCCCAAATATCTGTAGGGATCCCTGGGTTTGGGGTTTTTTGGGGGGATGTTTGGAGTTTTCGGGACTCCAAAGCCGAGCCGCAGATGCCCCTCGGGGGGACATCGGGGGTTCCCCGGGAGGTGTTTTTGGGGGTCCCGGTGGCGGTGCGGGCAGAGCCCCGATGGGGGGCGGGGGGATGCGGGTCTCCCCGCGGTGGGGGTTGGGCTCTGCCCGGGGCCACCAAGCTCTGCCCGGGGCCACCAAGCTCTGCCCGGGGCCACGTGGTGACCGCGCCGGACCGGGGCGGGATTGGGGACACACCGGTTTTGGGGACCTCCGGGAGCCGCGGCTTCTCTTCAGAACCCCAGGGAGAGGAGACCCCCAGAAGTTCGGAGCGGGGAGTCTGCGAGGGGGAGTGCCTGGGATTGCTGGGACCCCCGGCGGGGGAATCTGGGGGCTGGAGGGGCGGAATGGCCGGGAAAGGGATTCAGAACTCCCGGGTTCTGCAAGTGGCTTCTCCCAGAATGAGCCCAGTAACTCCCAGTATGATCCTGGTCACTTCCCCTCCGTCCCTGCAGGATCCCTGTTGCTCCCAGTATGAACCCAGTCACTCCCAGTCGTTCCCTATTATGATGCTATTTGCCCCCAGCACTGTCCCAGTTGCTCCCAGTTCCTCCCTCTTTTTCCCAGTGTGTCCTCATTTCTCCCAGTTGTCCCTAGCATAGTCACAGTCACTCCCAGGATGAGTCCAGTATGATGCCAGTCTCTCCCAGCAGGGCCCCAGTCACTCCCACTTGCCCCCAGTTACCTCCAGCATGGTCCCAGTTCCCCCCAGCACAATCCCAGTTACTACCAGTATGGTCCCAATCACCACCTGCATGGTCTCAGGCACTCCCAGTATATCCCAGTTTCCCTGAACGTTCTCATAGTCATTTCCAGGCACTCCCAGTTACCTCAGCATGGTTCAGTTGCCCCCAGGATTATCCCAGTCACTGCCAGTAGATCCCAGTTGTCACCAGCATGCACCCTGTCATTCCCAGTAGATCCCAGTTGTCACCAGCATGCACCCTGTCATTCCCAGTTGCTCCCAGTGTATCTCCAGTTGGCTCCCAGCATGGGCCTAGTAGCGCCCAGTAAGCCCCAGTAGTCAGGGTGCAATGACACCCACTGTAATCCCAGTATGATCCCAGTCCCTCCCAGTATGATGCCAGTGGCTCCCAGTGTGATCCCAGTTGCTCCCTGTCAATGCCAGCATGAGCCCAGTAGCCTCCAGTATGATCCCTGTGACTCTGTGCCTATCCCAGTATATCCCAGTTGCCCCAGCATGCTCCCAGTCATTCCCACTTCCTCCCAATTGCTTTCAGCATGATTCCAGTTGCCCACAGCCACTCCCAGTCAATCCCAGTATGATTCCAATCACCCTCAGTGTGATTCCAGTCTCTCCCAGCATGGGGCCAGCTGCTCCCACTGTGATCCCAGTATGATCCCAGTTGCTCCCAGTATAGTTCCAGTTGTTCCCAGTTCCTGCCAGCATGATCCCACTTGCCCCCAGTGGCCCCTGGTATAGTCCCAGTCCCTGTCAGCAGGGTCCCACTCCTGCCCAGTATCGCCCAGTTGCCCCCAGTGTGGTCCCAACTGTTCCCAGTGTGGTTCCAGCCAGCCCAGTATGGTTACAGACATTCCCAGTACATCCCAGTTTCCCTCAGCATGCTCATAGTCATTCCAGGCACTCCCAGCTGCCCCAGTAAGGTTATAGTTCCCTCAGAATGACCCCATTCTTTCCCAGTTACTCCCAGTGACCTCCAGCATACCATTTTCTTTCAGTTGCCCAAAGTGTGGTCCCAGTTGCTCCCAGTGTGATCCCTGTTGCTCCCAATGTGTCCCCAGTTTCCACCCAACATGGGCCCAGTAACCCCCAGTCAGGTTATGCAAATGCCCCTTGGGGACACATTGGGACACCCAGGAGGTGTTTTTGGGGGTCCTGGTGGAGCTGGCAGAGCCCTGGCAGGGGGTGGGGGAATGCAGGCCCCCCTGCAGTGGGGGTTTGGCTCTGCCTGGGGCAACATGGGGACCATGTGGGACCAGAGGGGTTTGGGGGACACTGGATTTGGGGACACCCAGGAGAGCCATGGGAGGGGAGAATGGAGAGGGACAATGGCAGAGCTGGGGGACCCCTGGGAGCCTGGAGGGTGACCCCTGGGACCCTGAAACAGGGACTCACAGTGGGGGTACCCCCAGGAGCCCCAGCAGCCTGGAGAGAGAGACAGGGGAGAGGGAATCCCTGGGATCCCCAAAACCCCAGGCTTCCCTAAGCAGGATCCCAGAGAGAGGAGACCCTCAGAACCCTTAAGTGGGGAACCTGGGGTGGGGGAGCCCCTGGGATTCCTGGGACCCCCATTAGTCTGGGGAGGGTGGGGATGCTGGAGAGGGGGAACCCCGCAGTACACACGGGACCCCAGACAGGGGGGAAGGCCAGAACTCCAAATAGCAGAGACCAGAGAGGGTTAACTCCTGGGGGAATTTTTGTGGGGCTGAATCTTGTTGGTCTGAAGGTTTTATGGACCCCAGATGTGCAGTGACTTTTAGAGATGGAATTGGACAGGGTGACCTTCAAATGCAATGTAGTCACACCTTGTTTTTCCCCAAACCAGGATTTCCCATTCCCAAATATCCACTGAATGGAGAAGGTGGCTGTGAGGAAGAGGAAGATGCCCCAGGACCCCCAGGCAGGTGAGGAGGAAGTCACTGCCCCTTTCCCCTCTCTTCTCCTCCATCTCCCAGCCCAGCATCGCCCCTGGCTGCAGGACAACCCTGCTGCTGACACTGTCCTGCTGGGGATGGATTGGGGGATCTCCTTCCCCTTCCCCCTGGCATGGAGGTAAATCCCAAATCCTCTCCTTGTCCTTCCTCCTCCAGGCAACGAGCTGACGGCAGAGACCAGGGAGGACAAATCCCTGCAGCAGAACCTCATGGAAAAGGCCATTTTGAGCAGCTCCATGACCCAGGAATCCAACAGGGAGGAAAAGCCCCAGAGATGCCACAAAAGGAGGGACTGCAAACCCAGCCCAAAACCGGGGTGCTGTGAGGAGCAAAGACCCACCCTGTGCCAGGAAGGTGACCAGAGCTTCAGGCAGAGTTGGGAGCTGGAGCTTCCTGAGAAGCTTCATGAGACCAAGAAGCCCTACAAGTGTGGGAAATGTGAGAAGAGCTTCGGAAAGATCACTCATCTTATGGTCCACCAGAGGAGCCACACTGGGGAGAGGCCCTATGAGTGTGGAGAATGTGGGAAGAGCTTCAGCCACAGCTCCACCCTGATCCGCCACAAGATGATCCACACCGGGGAGAGGCGCTATGAGTGTCCTGAGTGTGGGAAGAGGTTTCCGACCAGCTCAGAACTCCTCAGGCATCAGCGGATTCACACCCAGGAGAGGCCCTTCCGCTGCCCTGAGTGCAAGAAGGGCTTCAGGCACAATTCCCACCTCATCACCCACCGGCGCATCCACACTGGGGAGAGACTCTATGAGTGTCCTGAGTGTGGGAAGAGCTTCTCCAGCAGCTCTACCTTGACCAAACACCAGCATAGCCACCGGTAAGGAAAGCCCTGCGAGTTCCCTGACTGGAGGAAGAGCTTCATGCGCTGCTCCAACTTCATCCTCCATCAGTAGACCCACTTTGGGAAGAGCCCTGGTTACCCACATTCCCAGTGATCCAGGTTGGGAAGACCCCTGGCTGGTGGCTTCCACATCCTCCTGATTCCCTGTAGCCACCTGGAAAAAAGCAGGGGCAGGAACATCCTTCGGGACTCACATTGACGGCGGAAATTCATTGAGAAGAGCTGAGTTATTAACTTTTCACCCTAAAAAATGTCACCTGCTGTGTCCAATTATTTCTTCTGGTGTCATCAAGCAATGCTGGATGATCTTGGAGGTCTTTTCCAACCTAAATAATTTCCTTCTTCATCCTCTCAAAACAACCAAATCAAGGGTAAAAAAAAAAGAAATTAAACAGAGATCTAAAGCTGCCCGATTGTCTTGGGGTGATGTTAGGATAATCCTGTATTCCCTGTCGTTTGCTTGTATGCTCAGAAATGTGGTTCTGTAGCTTTAACTGCGTTCAGCAGCTGGGAGAAGCGCAGGTTGTTTGGAAAACTTTTCCCCAAACTTCTCTGCTGGGGAGTGAGGGGGAGGCAAGGACACTCCTGGGACTGCTGCTGTCAAGGCTGCTAGTTTTTCCCTGGGATTGCTTCTTCGCCATTTTCTTTTTTTTTTGGACCCTTTTCTCCGATTTGCTTTCTCACCCGGAAAACCCAAGGAACCCCTGAGGATGGCAGATGAGAATCCTCCAGGGAGCTACTGGAGCAACTCCGCCCAGCCGCTGGGGACCTCCAGAGAGGGGAAACTGCATCTGAGGAAAGGACACTAAAGTTCACCAGCTGTTTACTCAGGTTTAAAAACTCCTTTTCCCCTGTTCTCCCCTTCCCCTGTGCCTTGCAGGGCACTCTAAATGTTTTGTTAAATAAATAGGTTTTTTTTCACTTTTATCTAAGAAATTCTGTTGTGAGTGGGGGGAGAGAGGGCGTTTGTTTGGAGTGCTCTCTACCTGGAGAAATTTGTCTCTAATCCGGGACAATATTTGGTGCCCAAAGTGGGGTGGACAAACTTGATGCCCACCTTTTGTTGGGCTAGAGAAGGTGAAAAAAACCCTAATAATTACATCCTGGTGTTAAACGCTTTGTATTGAATTACAGCTATCAGTAGTCACCATGTTGTTTGATGGGAGGTTGTTTGATGTGACATTGTCTGTTTGGCACATAGGCCTGTTTCCCTACCAACAGGTAGGGACAATTTTGTCCCTAATGTATAGTTTTCACAGATCAGAGACACATCTCTGGCTTGTTATAGTAATGTGTGTGACACTGATAATCTGTAAAAAAGTATTGGAAACTGTTGTGATGAAAGCTGTAGGTTCGCCACCCATTTCTTAATGTGTTTACCCTTCCCCTATTGTCCTGCTTTCCCCACCCCACGTGGTCCTGGCCACTCCCTCGGGTTTTCCCTATTGGTTCCTGTACCCTAACTCCACCCCTGGCCACTCCCTCGGGTTTTCCCTATTGGTTCTTGTATCCTAACTCCACCCCTGGCCACTCCCTTGGGTTTTCCCTATTGGTTCCTGTACCCTAACTCCACCCCTGGCCACTCCCTCGGGTTTTCCCTATTGGTTCCTGTACCCTAACTCCACCCATGTACTGCCCCTGTGCCCAGAAGTCACTGTGCCAATGTTCTGTCCCCACCCCTCTGTTTCCCTAGAAAACTCCTCACCCTCCGCCATATTGGGGTCTGTTTCATCTGGTCTGTGCACCAGGGGAGGTCTTTGGCCTCTGGTGCTTCCTTTTATGTAGCTAAGTTCTAGAATATTCTGCCCAGTTTGGCACCCCATTGGTTCCCCACTTTTGTACTCCTCCCCGTTCCTTCCCTATTGGTTTATTCTCCCTGGTTCCTCCCATGTTCCATCCCTTTCCCCTTCCCTGGTTGGCTCCTCGGAGCTAACCACTCCCCTTTCCCATCCCCTTTTAACCCTCTGTCCCGGAACGCTCGAGGCTCTCCGCCTTGGGTGTCTCCTCCCCGCTCCGCCCTGCACTCCTGCCCGGATTTGCCTCAATAAAGACACCCCAGCTGGAGGGTCTGCACCTCTTTGTTCTTCTCCGCAGTGAGTCCAAGCCCCCAGGCAGTCACCAGAACCTGCTGTGACGCGCTGCCACCCGCGTCACCCTGAGCCGTCCCATCCCAGGCTGAACCCTATCACTGACGGCGTAGGGGGTAGCTCTGCTAGCCAGGTTAGCTGAAAGGCTAAAAAGCACACCATCAAGGTTTCTTTCTCTTTCCACTACAGAGAGCAGCTCTGTCTCTTGTGCTTTACAAACAAAGAAGGGCTGGTGAGAGATGTGGTGATTGGAGGCCATCAGGGGCACAGTGACGATGAAATAATCGAGTTTTCAATATTCAGTGAAACAAGGAGGGGCATCAACAAAACTTCTGCACTGGAATTCCAGAGGGCAGTTCAGGATGGGCCTATTCAGGATGCTGATTTGGAGAGTATTTGGAGAGTATTGCATCAGGTAACGATTTTTAAAGGGAAACAGCCCATTAAAACAAAAGGGCCCAGGAAGGATGGACGTACTTCAAGAAAGAAACCTTGAAGGCACAGGAGCAGGCTGTCCTTGTGTGCCAAAAGATCAGCTGGTGAGGAAAACAACTGGCCTGGATGGGCAGGGAGCTTTTGCAGGAACTCAGGGAAAAAATAGATAGGGCATTACCTTTGAAAAGAGGGTGCTTGGGAAATGTTTAAGGATGTTGTTAGATCATGCAGAAAGAAAATTAGAGATGTGAAAGCCCAATTAGAACTTAATCTGGCCGCTTCTGTGAAGGGAATAAAAAATGGTTTTATAAAGACATTAATGGCGAAAGGAGAGGCAAGGACAACCTGCATTCTTTATTGAATACAGCAGGGAATATAGTAACTAAAGGTGAGGAAAAGGCTGAGGTACTCAACACCTCCTTTGCTTCAGTTTATTACATTAAGACACATCGTCCTCAGGACAAGTGGCCTCCTGAGCTGGTGGATGGGGACAGGGAGCAGAATGGGCTCCCTGCAATCCAGGAGGAAGCAGTTGGTGACCTGCTGAGCCACTGAGATGCTCACAGGTGTGGGAGCAGATGGGATCCATCCTAGGGTGAGAGGGAGCTGGTGGAAGAGCTCATCCAGCCACTCTCCATCGCTTCTCATCAGTCCTGGCTCACCGGGGAGCTCCCAGAGGACTGGAGGTGCCAGTGTGACCTCATCCACAAGAAGGACTGGAAGGAGGATCTGGGGAACCCCAAGCCTGTCAGCCTGACCTCGGTGCCTGGCAAGGGAATGGAACAGATCACCTTGAGTGCCATCACATGGCATCTGCAGGGTGGCCAAGGGATCAGACCCAGCCAGTGTGGATTTAGGAGAGGCAGGGCCTGCCTGACCAACCTGATCTCCTGTCATGCCCAGGTGACCTGCCTGTGGATGGGGGAAGGCTGTTCATGTGTCTACCTGGACTCCAAGAAGGCCTTTGACATTGTCTCCCACAGCATCCTCCTGGCAAAGCTGGCAGCCCATGGCTTGGACAGGTTCCCTCTTCTCTGGGTTAAGAACTGGCTGGAGGCCTGGCCCAGAGAGTGGTGGGGATGGTGCTGCATCCAGTGTGTGTCCAGTCACTGGTGGTGTCTGCCAGGGATCAGTGTTGGGCCCAGTCCTGTTTAATATCTTTACTGATGATGTGGGAAAGGGGATCGACTCTACCATCAAGAAATTTGCAAATGACACCATGTTGGGTGTGAGTGTGGATCTGCTGGAGGGTAGGAAGGCTCTGCAGAGGGAGCTGGACAGGCTGGATCCAGGGCTGTACCCAACAATATGAGGTTTAACCAGACCAAGTGCCAGGTCCTGCTCTTAGGCCACAACAAGCCCTGCAGCACTGCAGGCTGGGGACAGTGGCTGGACAGCAGCCAGGCAGAAAGGGACCTGGGAGCACTGATTGACAGTAGGCTGGACATGAGCCGTGTGCCCTCGTGGCCAAGGAGGCCAATGGCACCTGGCCTGGATCAGGAATGGTGTGGCCAGCAGGACCAGGGCAGTGATTCTTTCCCTGTATTGGGCACTGGAGAGGCTGCACCTCAAGTGCTGTGTCCAGTTCTGGCCACCAACTCAGGAAGGATGTTGAGATGCTGGGGCATGTCCAGAGAAGGGCAACAAGGCTGGGGAAAGGTCTGGAGCACAATTCCTATGAACAGCAGCTGAGGGAGCTGGGGTTGTTTAGCCTGGAGAAAAGGAGGCTTAGGGGAGCCTTTTCACTCTCTACAACCACCTGAAAGGAGGTTATAGATACGAGGAAGTCAATCTCTTCTCCCAGGTGACCACTGACAGAACAAGAGGACACAGTCTTAAGCTGTGCCAGCGTAAGGGTCGATCAAAGAATCGCATTCTGTCTCAACATTTCTCATCAGAAGCCACAGGCACAGGACTTACACAGAGAATGCTTTGTACCTCCCAAAGCTGGTATGGAATGAATGTTTTGCACCTGCCTAAGGTGGTACAGGACAAAGGCCTTGTGCTGCCAAAGCTGGTGTGTGACGAAGGCTTTGCACCTGTCACCCTGACACCCATGATTCACTATTGTGAGAAAACCTGCCTCCAAAGCTGACCATGCCTCAGACACTCCTCTCTTGGCATGTGTGGCCTGCCAGGTGGAGTTTGGCAAATCTCCACAGGAATTAAGGGAGAGCTAAGGTGGGTGGCAAGAAGTGACCAGGTGTATGGACTAGCATAGAATACAGCTCTCGAATGACTGAATTCTGAAGATCTTCCCCACCGTGAGATCATATCGATTGAAGACAGGGGCAGAGGAGTGCCTTCTGGACCAGGACCCCCAGAGACACCTGTGGACCCGTGGTGGTAGCAATAAACCCCTTTCCTTCCCTTTTCTCCCTATCTTTCCCAAGTTTTTTTCTCTCTCTCTCAATCGCAGGCCACTTTATGGGCTAAATTAATAAAGTTCCTCTTTGGATTGAAATTTATCTCCCTTGACTTGCTGAATTTTTGTGCTTTCTTTTCTTTTTGCACTCTGAGATCATAGCTGGTACGAATATCATGCATCCACTTATGGGTGGACTGTGACACACTGCAGAACCAACACAGCTGCTGGACCTTGTCACCTGGCCCTGCACAGCTCCCTTGGGAGGCACGGCAGAACCAGCACCCTGGGAGCCTCGGGAATTGCCCTCTGGGATCCATGGCACACACTGCAAGGGTCTGGAATTCCAGTTTCCTGCAAGGAAAAGATGTTTCTGCCCTCGAAGGCAAAGCTCTTGAGGGGCTGAGAGCCAAGTGGAGCATGATCTTACAATGACATTTTACTGCCAGCCTGTGATGTTGAAGATGAGGCCACTGCTGTGACATGAGCCTGATTGACAAATGGTTGGCCTCAGCAACTTGGGGACAAAATATTCATCACAAAACCTCTCATCCCAGCAGAGACAAGACAGGGACAGAGGAAAGGGGAGAGCCAGGCCCAGGGGACATGGCTGCATTGGCAGTGGTGGCTGTGAGGTCACTGCCACTGCAGCAGCGTGCTTGGCCCTCAGCTGACATTCTGGCCAGAAGCACTGTGAGGTCACCCAGCACATCAGAGAACCAACAAAACAGGAATTCCATCCTTGGTAAGGGGAGGGATTTCACTATGTCAGGTTGTACAAAACTCCTGTCTTTGGACAATTCCTGGGATGGAGCATCAAGTTCTCTGGAAAAAGAGTTGCAGTTTTATGCTAATCTCATTGTAAAATATTTCCTCCTTATAACAAATCTAAATCCACTCCCATTTAGTTTAACGATATTGACCCTTGTTCTGTCACTGTAAACTTTGGTTAAAAATGACACTCCGTTTTCCTTGCACTTTGACCAATACTTTTCCTTTCTCAAAAACCTTGGAGAAGACTCAAAAATCTCCCAAGAAGGGATTTGGAGGCCTCATCACATAAGCAGGCTGTGCAGTTACAGAGTGGGCTGTGTAACATCATTGAGTGGCTGTATGACACCACAGAGTGGGCTGTGTGACATCACTGACTGGCTTGTGACACCACAGAGTGGGGTGTGGCATCCTAGAGCAGGGTCTGATATGTGACATCATAGAGAGGGCTATGGTATCTCTAATTGGCTGTATGACATCAAAGAGCAGGCTGTGACATAACGGTGTAAGGCTGTGAGGTCACAGAGTGGACTGTGTGACACCACAGGGTGGCAGTGTGACATCAAAAAGAGGGCTGTGACATCATGGAATAGCTGTGTGACATCATGGAATAGCTGTGTGACATCAAAGAATGGGTGGTGAAAAGATCGAATGGGCTGTGACATCACAGGGCAGCTTTACATCATCATAGTGAAAGCTGTGTGACATCACAGAGTGGGCTGTGACAACACAGGGTGGCTGTGTGACATCACAGGAGGCTGTGTGACATCACATGAGGCTATTTGAGGTCACTGGGGAGGTCACTCTGCTGCAGCCCCCCTCACAGTTCCCCCAGACAAGTTCAATGCTTCTCGTGCACAGTAGGGTCCCCTGTCCCCCCCAGCAGTGTCCCCTTGTCCCCCAGGGCGAGAGCCTGGCCCAGGGCTGCTTCACCCTCTTACAAATGAGGGCTTGAGAGCACTTAAAAAATCCCCAGCAAGGGATCAGCAAAAACCAGATTTAATATTAATATTAAACCAGATTTAATGTCAAGCGACAGCACAACAAAGTTCCTTGGCAAGAGTCACTCTGCTCCTGAATGGACAGTTCAGGCACACCAGGGGAAAAAAACGACAACAAAAGCAAGCAAATCCAGGCAATCAAACCAGAAATGAACTGAGAACTGTCCCTCTGTGTGTTTGTGTATGTGTGTGTGTGGGTGTGTGTGACAAAAGGACACTGAGAACATAGAAAAAAAAATCCTGTATAAAAGCTTAACAGCTGTAAAACTTAACAGTACTTATCCTCTACATTAACCTTGACTTACACCTTAAACTTAACAACTTACCAAAAGAACAACCCTCAGCAGCATTTCACTTAGCTCATACCTGATGACTGAACCTTACTTACAGGCCTAACTCACTCAGATATCCAAGGCACTTCAACACCTCCCAGAGCAGCATTTCTCCCCCATTTGCAGAGCACAGGCACACGTGTGTGCACACAGACAGAAAGAGGCAGTGCCAGGCAGCTGTCAGAAATTGCCCTGGAGGCCAGGGAAATGCTCACTGCAGATGCTTTTGCATCTCCCCAGCAGGCGAAGGGTTGAGCCTCGAGCAGTGGGGGGATCGGTCCAGGGATCGACACTGGGAGAACAGGGATGTTGTGCCATTGAGGGGAGAAAAACAGCTCCCAAGGCTGCTCCTAAAGCAACCAGGAGCTGGTTGGGCAGCAGCAGTGGCTGGGAGCAGACAGTGTTTGTGATTAGCTGCAGAGGAGCTGAGCCCAGGGGCTGTTGGCCAAGGCTGAGGCCTAACGAGCATTTCTCAGATCGCAGGGCAGCCTGAGAAGGGGAGGGAGGAATGCACCACCCCAGGGCCCCATGGAACTGAGGAGACCATGGTGACACTGTGGGGCCTTGTGGGACCGAGGGACCATTGTGACACTGCTGAGCCTCATGGAATGATGGAGACCACTGTGACATTGCAGGGCCTCATGGAACCAAGGGGACCATAGTGACTGTGTGTGGCTCCATGGAACCAAGGGACCATTGTGACACTGCAGGGCTTGTGGAACCAAGAGGCAGTTTGACACTGCTGGGCCTCATGGAATCAAGGGGCAATTGTGACCCTACAGGACCTCATCAAACGAAGAGGCCACTGGGACCCTGCGGGGCCTTATAGAACCAAGAGTCCATTGTGACACTGCGGAGCCACAGGAGACCTTTGTGACACTGTGAGACCCCGTGGAGCCAAAGGTCCATTGTGACATTGCAAGGCCTCATGGAACCATGGAGAGAATATTAAGAAATGTCACAGCCTCATGGAACCAAGGGGACATTGTGACAGTGCAGGGCTGCATGGAACCAAAGCTCCATGGTGACAGAGAATGGCCTCAGGGAATCAATGGTTTATTGCGACATTGTGAAACCAAAGAAGACTTTTGGGACACCACGAACCACCATGGATGCAAGGGACCATTGTGACATTACAGGGCCCCATAAAACCAAGGGAACATGGCACAGGTCTGGCTGGTTTGGCCTCCCAGGGGCCACCTGACTGCTTCAGCCAACCTTGACATGTTGAGAGTCACTTCTCGTCTGCCACTGAAACACTGGGGCTCTCTGCTTTCCTCCCTGTAGAAAAGAACTGTCCTTCTCCTCCAGGCCCCCATGGCCAGAATTGGCATTTCGCCACCACATTTTCTTCTATCCAGGGATTGTTCCCATAGGAATATTGTCTTGTACTCAGAGTCCACAAACAACTGTAATTCCTTTCAAAGGTCTAATTGAAAGTGTGGTTTGGGGCCTTACACCTGCAATCACCATTCCACATCCCACATCCCACTGCTCCCAGGAGAGCCACAAGCATCCTGTGAGGCCACAGAGCCCCATTCCCAGGCCATGGGAGTCAGGGCTTGGCTGTCCTGCTTGGCACAGCCCAGGCAGGGCTTTCACAGCCACACTCCACAGTTCATTTCCCACCTGGACCCGGTGGTGCCTCTGCGTTCTGCTTCCCCAGCCCCAGGGATGCTCTCCTTATCTGCTCATTTCCCCCATGGCCTCTTGGCAGGGATGGCCTCAGTGGGGGCTGCTGACATCCTCAGCAACTTGGAGGTTGCTGCTGAATTTTACTTCTCCAGAGGCTTGTTCAGCTTTCAGATCTTCAGGAATTCAGTGCTCCAGGGCTCATTAACATTCAAAGAACTGTAACAAGTCAAGCTTTTGGGAACAATCTGCTTTAAGTTTTCAAACCTTCTGTGATTAATTAGGCAGATTTCAGAAGTGTATTCAAAGTAAATATATTATATTTCAAAAAACAGTGTGGAAAGACTTTTTAGTTCCTGTTTAGGGTTTTTTTCCCTGTTGAAACATTAATATGCGCAATTCCCAATTGATATTGAATCCAAGTATCTCGTAATAAAGCCTGAATAGATAAGAAATTCCTTGTCTGCTCCTAGCCTTGCTGTCACCCCCGGCAGCAGCTCCGTGGCCCCTTTGTGCCCTGCTGCCCCAGCCATGGTGCCACAGCCCCCTGTGCAGCCCAGCCCAGGCCAGGAGCACTCCGGGTGGGAACAGCCCCTGTGCCGTGGTGCCCACAGCAGCCCCTGGGGCTCTGTGCCCCCATGGCCTCCCTGCTGGGCAGCTTCTCCAAGCTCCTGCACAGCCCGTGGCACCTGTGGCCCTTCCCAGCCAGCCCTGCCCCAGGCTCTGCCGGGCTCGGGGCCAGCAGAGAGGCCGGGCAGGGCTGGCCATTGCTGGGAACAGGCCCTGAGCCCTGCAGCAGGATGGAGCTGGGGCACAGCCAAACTCACCCACAAACCTGGGCTGAACAGCCAGGGCTGGCAACGGCTGGGGACAGAGGCTGCAGGTGACAAATGTCCTGGGCTCCCTCCCTGCTCTGTCCATGCCACCAAAGGCACAGAGCAGCCTTCTCTCTCGGCCACTTGCCTGTTTTCCAGCCCTTCCCCAGGCCCTGGCTCTGCCCCACAAGCCCTGGGTTCAGTCCTGCCCCTGCACGCTCACACAGGCTGAGATGGACACTGATGGGTTTCTCTCCCAGCTTCTCTCAGCCCAGCCCAGCTCCCTCCAAGCTCTCCCAGCTGCCCTGAGCTCTCTGCAGCACCAAGGGGCTCTCCCCAGCACAGCCCAGCCAGCTCTGGCCCCACAGCCCTGCTCAGGCCAGGCTGCTCTGGGCAGTGGCCCCACGGCCTCAGCCCCTGTTGATATAGGAGGGGCTAGAATTTATTTATTTAGGAGAACTAGAAGCTGGAAGATAATTATTTTTTTGAACTGATTTAGAAGGCCCGCGATTGGATAATGATTTACTAAGATTTGCTTTCTGAAGACAATGTATTATTCAATTAATGATTTTGTGCCTACCTCGTATCAGGGAAGATATTGAGAAGAAAGCCAAATAATTGAGAAAAACTACTGAGTGTGACCAAACATCCTGCTCTCAGGCCCCAGAACTGGTACAAGTTAGTTCTAAGGCTTGGACTTGGACCAAGAACCAAGGGAGCATGTGCAAGGGAACAGGGTGAAGAGTTCATCCTGAGGAAGACTACTAACTTCATCTTCAGAACCCTCACCCACAATTAATCTGTGACACTGTGCTTGCGTGAACATATTTAAATGAACTTTGAACTCATTATAATACTAATCGGGGATAGGTAATGAATATGTATAGGGTATTGTGTAACTTTCTGCATGTGTAACCTGTAACCTAATATAAACCTAGTGAAGGGCTGCTTACGGGGTGCATGCCTTTGGAGGGGCTACCCCCCATGCACCCAGCTGGAATAAACACATACCCACTTCATAACTATTTGAGTTGTGGAGTCAATCCACACCTCACAAGGCATTCATGGAAACTTGGAAGTGACTACAGCTTAATCCCACTGCGAGAAGGAAGGGAGTCTTCCCAGTGAGCTGCCATCCAGTCACTATTAACAATGGGTGGGATTTAGAAGTAGAACAATAATAAAAAATTCAAACATATAATAGGAACAATAATAACAAGAAATTAATCCCCAAATCCCAACACACAGCACCACAACAAAAGGATGAACCCCCTTTTTCTTTATTGTCTCAAGGCTCATGAGAAATAATCCTTTTATATAATGCCCAAAAACCCACTCACAAACAAGTTCCCCCTCCCTTCATGACCTCCAACCTTTAACTGTCTCCTTCCAGACTCTGCCCCACACTCCCAACCCCCACCCAAACCCATTGCACCCCTCATAGACATCAAGACCCCCTTCCCAAGCCCTGTTTCCACCATTCCACCCCTCCAATTCCCATCCCACCCATCCTGCCCCACCCAATGCCCAACTCACCCCTCCGAAACTGCATCCCACTTTGCCCAATCCCCTTCCAATGTCATCCCACCCTGAGGGGCTGTGGAATTGAGTCATTTTGGGCAGCGATTGACCCACTATGGGGTGAGATTGAGTACTTTTCAGTGGAATTGAGTGGTTTTGAGGTACTGCATGAACCATCTTGGCTTTTCAAATAAAAAATGGTGAAAGAAACTGTACCAAATACCCCTGAAGCACCAAATCATCCAGAATAGCTCCCAAACACCAAACATCCCTCCCAAATAGCAGTAAAACCATGAGGCTTTAGGTAATAAGGCTGGAGCAGAAGACAAAGCCCTTCCTGCAGTCAGGGCTTGTGCAGGGCTTCTGTTACTGGTGGCTCCGTTGGTGTTTGGTCAAGCTAGAGCTCTGGGTGAAGCTCTTCCCACACTCAGGACACTCATAGGGTCTCTCCCAAGTGTGGATGCGCCGGTGCCTGATGAGTGTGGAGTTGTGCTTGAAGCCGTTCCCGCAGTCAGGGCAGCGGAAAGGCCTCTCCTCTGTGTGAATCCGCTCATGGAGGAGGAGACTGGATGAGGTCTGAAACCTCTTCCCACATGTGGGACACTTGTAGGGCCTCTCCCCTGTGTGGATCCTCTGGTGGACGATCAGGTTAGAGCTCATGCTGAAGCTCTTCCCACATTCCCCACACTCATAGGGCCTATCCCCAGTATGGATCCTCTGGTGGACGATCAGGCTGGAGCTCTGACTGAATCTCTTCCCACATTCCCCACACTCATAGGGCTGTTCCCCAGTGTGGATCCTCTGGTGGATGATCAGGTGGGATCTCTGGATGAAACTCATCCTACATTCCCCACACTCATAGGGCCTCTCCCCTGTGTGGATCATCTGGTGGCGGATCAGGTCAGAGCTTGTCCTGAAGCTCTTCTCACATTCCAAGCACTTGTAGGGCTTCTCCCTGGTGTGCAGCTGCTCATGGGCTACCTGCTCATAGCTCTGTCTTGACTGCTGGCCAATTTCCTGGCACAGGGTGGGTCTTTGCTCCTCACAGCACCCTGGGCTCGGTTTAGAGTCTCTCCTCGTGTGGGATCTCCAGGGCTTTTCCTCCCCATTGGACTCCTGCACCATGGAGTCGTTCCAATCGGCCTCTTCCATGAGGTTCTTCAGGGAGGATTTATCCTCTATGGTGTCCATTCCCAGCTCATTGCCTGGGGGAGGAAACACAAGGAGAGGATGTAGGATTTTCCTCCATGCCAGAGGGAAGGGGAAGGAGATCCCCCCAATCCATTCTTGGCATGATGATGTGAGCAGCAGGGTTGACCTGCAGCCAGAGGTGATGCTGGACTGGGAGATGGAGGAGAAGAGAGGGAGAAAGGAGCAGTGACTTCCTTCTCACCTGCCTGGCTCTCCTGGGGCATCTTCCTCTTCCTCACAGCCTTCCCCTCCATCCAGCCAAGGTTTGGCAATGGGAAATCCTGGTTTGGGGGGAAAAAACAAGGTGTGAGCACATTGGATTTGAAGGTCCCCCTGCTCAAATCCACTTCTAGAAGTCACTGGGCATCTGGTGTCCATAAAAACCTCCAAAACACCAAGATTGTTAACACAAACAAACCAAAAAACCCCCCAAAAACAATCCCAGGCGTTCCCTTCTCTGGTCTTTCCACTTTGGAATTCTGGGGGTCCCTCCCATCCTGGCTGCTGGGGGTTCTGCATGTATTGGGTTTCCCACATCTAGATGGTTCCCACCCTCCCTGGGCTCTTGGGGGTCTTGGGAATCCCCAAATTTCTCCCTCTCCAGTCTCTCCACTTTGTGGTCATGCTGGTTGCTCTCCTCCAGGGTCCCCTCACTTAGGGATGCCAGGGCTTTTGGGGTTTCCATGGGTCACTTCTCCCCTAAGTGCTTCCAGGCTTTTGAATTTTCCAGATGTCCTGGCATTACCCCCCTCTCTGGGTTCCCCACTTCGGGGTCCTTAGGGTCACAGGGTTCCCTCCCTCCAGACTCCCCCTCCTCCAGACTGCCAGCAGTCCCCTGGTCCTGGTATTGCTCTCTCCACCCTCCCCACTCTGGGGATCCTGAGGTTCATCCCTTCTGGTTCTCCCCGGGGGTCCAACAGCCCCCTGGCTCCGGGCTGGAGGTGGTGCCTGATTTGGGAAACCCAACCCTCACTGCAGGGGGGCTCCTTGCATCCCCCTGCCCATTGCTGGAGCTCTGCCAGCAGCCACCACCAGGACACCCAGAAACACCTCCCAGGGACACCCCAACATCCCCCAAGGGATGTTTGTTGTGCAGCTTGGAAGTCCTTCATACTCCAAACAACCCACCCAAAAACACTGTGCTCATTTAAAAGTAAACTGGCAAGAGAAATTAATCCCACTCAACTGCCCCAACAGATGTTGCGGCTCACAGTTGCAACTCATTGAAGAGATTACAATAAATCAAGTACAGAAAAAACTGGTTTTAACCCACAAAGATTGAGTACAACCTGGCTCCCTGTTGGTCAGAGCAATGGTCGAAATCCTACCAAGTGGTGGTCACAGTCCTGTTGAAGTTGTAGTCCTGTGGAAGTTCTGCTCCTTCTCTGGATCCGTTGAGTGGAAGTGGTGTCCCAAGGCCCCAGAGCCAGATTTTATATGCTCAGGTTCAGGTGGGAATGCTCAGTACCTCCCCCTGGGCAGGGAGTTTCACAATGGAATGATGTTATCCTGTGAGTCATGGGATATCTGGGGAGTCCTTGATGGTCTCAGTCGTTGTTGCTGCCCATTGTGCTGGTGCCATTGAGTCCACGATGGCCCATTAGCAGAGATGAGCCCTCAGGCTGGGTGGGACTATGCTGGTGCTTCCCTGGAGGGAGTTATCTCAGCTGAGTCGTTGGTGTGAAGAAAAGGAAACAATGTCCTGCCTCACAGGGTTTGCCTCTCCTTCCTTATCTCATTTACCACCCAGCTGGTAGCTTGATGGGTCAGGGTTGCACTGGGCAGCTCTTGCAAACGACCTGTCATCAACAGCTCATCAGATATGACCTAATGGGAGTAGAATGCCCAGTTTGGTTACACCCACAGAGTGCCAAACTGGCACCCTGCTCCTATAACCAGGACAGATTGGCAGTGAGATATTTGAAACAAACCTCAAAATCTTTTTTAAAAGGGTGCTGAGGTCAGTAAGATGGATCCATGCCACCAGCAAATTTAGAAAGTAAATACTGACATCTCTTTTTCAAAAAATCAGTTACCTCTTATCCAAAGTTACAGAAGAATTTTCACTACACACATAGGTTTTGTCTTTAACTTTCACATTTTATCTAGGTTTTTCCTTTTCTTTTCTTATAAGACAAAAATTAATGTTCATTTCTCCTGGTTCCCATGTGGACCTCTCTTCCCACAGGCTGAGCTGCTCAGGCTGAGCCTGGCAGCTCCTGGCCCCTGCAGGGCTGAGGCTTTCCCCTGTTGCTGTGCACAGACTGATGGAGCAGCACTGCTGAACATGGGGACACCCAGAGGAACCAGAAGAGCTGCCTTTGTCCACCTGCAGCTTCAAGGACCAAACTCTGAGCAGACATGGCTGGAAGAGACTGGCAGGCTCCCTGTTTGCTGTGCTGCCCCACTTGTGAGGGGCTCAGCTTTGCATGAGGCACAGTGAGAACAAGGGGCAGCTCCCTCCCAGCCCTGCAGCCAAGGGACCCCTCTGGCCCCAGGGCTTGGGGCACTGTCAGCACCTGCTGCTTCAGCCACTGCTTCTGCTGGCATTGAGAGCAACAACCAGATTGTGGCTGATCCCGAGGGAGCAGCAGCAGGGCCTGGAGCTGATCCCTGAGTCTGGGGCAGGGCTGGACAAATGACCCCACAGCAGCAGCAGCAGCAGCAGCAGGAAATGGAGGTGACTTTGAGCACAGCCCCTGCCACTCTTGCCTCCTGTTTGCAGTGGTGTCACAGCAGCGTGAGGCACCTGGGAGCCCTCAGTGCCAGCAGGGACTTGAGATGGCAGCCCTGGGCTCCTGGAGGTTGTGCAAGGAACGCAGCTGGGCACTCCCTGTCCATATGGAGCTTGCAGATGGAAAAGGCTGTTGTGCCCAGGCAGCTCCAAGGGCAGAGAAATGAGGCTCTCGAGCACTTGATCTGGGCCAGTTCCACAGTCCTGGGCAGCAGCCAGCAGCAGAGGGGGAACAGAGGGCACAGCAAGAGTGACAAAAGCAGTCAAGTGCAGAGACTGGAGAGAGCCAGACCTGGCAGAAGGAACAGCTGCTTCATTGCACCCCTGAAGAAAGCTCTTGGCTGTTTCAGAGCACTGAAAGGTGTGAATGGCAGAGAGGAGGCAACACCAAACAATGCTCCTGTTTTCACACCCTCCCCTCTCAGTGTCCAGAAGGAATTGGATGAACTGTATTCTTCTCTCTGAGTCATCTCCTTCAGCATGAGCAGCTTAGCACCAGGAGCTAAAGGGCCTGAAGCCCTAGGCCTCAAGAGCTGACCAAGAGGGAACTTTCTGAGCAAACTAATGCTGCTACTAGGGACCTAGCTGAATGGCGCAGATAAAATCCTGGAATTATAGAATCCTTTCTGTTGGAAAAGACCTCTGAGCTCATCAAGCTCAGCCATTCACCCAGCACTGTCAGCCCAGCACTAAACCACATCCCTGAAGTGCCAAAGCCTGAAAAGGAGGCCTGACTAAAGCCTGAACAACAGGCCCTGAGCCAAAGGTGACCTCTCCATGAACCTTTCAACCAAAGGTTATCTTTGTATCCACTCACCAACAAAATATGCATGATCATTAGTGTTGTGATAGATGTATCCACTCTTTAGAGAAACATTTATTGACTTTTCTGTATTGAGAAGATAAATAAGGTCATGAAATCCAACATCTGGCCTGTTTGGGGCTGTATGGTCAAAGTCAACTCCCTTGGTTCCTCCTTGAGCCCTGGCCAGGCTTTGGGAGAAACCAAACAGCAGAATGAATCCAGCTGTTCCTGCACTGGAAATGCTGTCAGTTTGTTTGTTCAGCACTCTCCAAGCTGGGCCCTCTCCCAGCGAGGTTGGAGCCTCACCTGTGGCTGGACACAGCTGCAGGAATTCCCAGTGTCCAGAGTGGCTCTGCAGCCCTTGGCTGTGACAGCTTCCCCAGCTGATGTGTGGGGCTGGGTGATGGTAAAGTGTGAGGGTAACTGGTGATGGATCTTTCTAAATCATTACAGGCAATCTTTGGTAGGAATGATTGGGTGCATTGCTGAGCTTTCACTTTGTAATTCTTTGGCCTTTTGCATTATATAAATTACACTGTTCCTTCAGTTGGTGTCTGTGTCTTTGGTGCTCACCCTGCCCACCAGCAAAACGAGGCCCTTCCTGCCTAAGTGTTCCCTGGGAAGACAAAAACCATCACTCCAAATGCCCCACCTTCCAGTATGATTCCAGCACTGGCACAGCTGCTCCCATTATAATCCAGCAAGATTCCAGTTGCTCCCATTTACCCCACTGTGGTTTCAGTCTCTCCCAGTATATCCCAGTTGCTCCCAGCATGTTCCCAGTCACTCCCAGTTGCCCTCAGTTGCTTCCAACCTGATCCCAGTTGCTCACAGCCACCCCCAGTTGCCCTCAGTGCAGTCCCAGTTGCTGCCAGTATGATCCAGTATGATCCCAGTCTCCCCCAGCTTGGGCCCAACTGCTCCTACTCTGATCCCAACAGGATCCCAGTTGCCTCCAGTATAGTTCCAGTTGATCCCTGTTCCTCCCAGTGCTATCCCAGTTGAATCCAGTTGCCCCTAGTATAGTTCCAGTCAATCCCCATATGATCCCAGTCCCTCCCAGCATGGTCCCAGTCATGCCCAGTTGCCCCCAGTGTAGACACAGTCACTCCCAATCACTCCCAGTTTCTCCCAGTGTGGTCCCAGTTCTGCCCAGCATGGTGCCAGTTTTTCCCTGTGGGGATCCAGTCCCCCAGTATGGTTACAGATATGCTTAGCATATCCCAGTTGCCCTCAGCATTTTCCTAGTCATGTCCTAATAAGGTTCTAGTTACCCCAGTATAAATCAGTCACTTCCAGTATGATCCCAGTACAGCCCAGTCACTCCAGTGCTGCCACTGCTGGGATCCCCCACCCCTCTCTGCGTTCCCCCCTCCCGGATCTCCAGGCTCCCCACAGGAGCCCCAAGGGCTGCAACTCCCTGTCCAGGGTCCTCACCAAGGCCCACTTTGGATCTGCAGCCCCCAGTTTTCCCTGTTTCCCTCTCCTTTTCCCCGAGCCAGGTTTCCCCTGTCCCCAGCGCTGGGCTGGGAGCAGCCGAGAGCCCTGCGCTGCCCATGCCGAGCTGTCCCGGCTGCATCCCCGCTCCTCCCGCGGGCTGCGAGCGACTCGGGAACGGCGGAGGAGGAGGAGGGAGGAGGAGGAGCGGGGAAGAAGGAAGGTGAGAACAGCTGGGGGAAGGAGGAGTGGTTGGGATTAGGGCGGAGGAGGAGGAGGGATCGAGGAGGAGAAGGAGGGGGGAAGAATGAAAGTGACAAAGGATGGAAGTAGGAGGAGAAGGAGGTGGGATTAGAGAGGAGGAGAAGGGGGAGGAATGGAAGTGGAGAAATGGGAGGAGTATATTATAAATGAAGTAATGGAGTTGGCTTTCATAAAGGGTTATGAGGTATTTGTTACGGTTAATTATTAACAGTTGTATGTATGTTATGGTCATCTCTACTAATTTGTTATGGTTAATTGTTAGTGGTTGTGGATACCTCTGCTGATTTGTTATGGTATTTGTTAATGGTTGTGTATATGTTATGGTTACCTCTGCTAATTTGTTGTGGCTAATTGCTAAATGTTATGGTTACCTCTATTGATTTGTTGTGGCTAACTGTTAAATGTTGTGGTTACATCTATAGATTTGTTGTGGCTAATTGTTAAACCTCTGTTGATTTGTTATGGCTAATTGTTAAATGTTATGGTTAAGAAAGGGGAGAGAAGTGGGTGTTAGTTAGCATAAGGGGATAGCTGGGCAAGCAGCTAAGCTATCAGAAGACCCTAGAAATGATGAGGCAATGAGGACTGAAGATAACGAGCCAACCAGAGCACCTTAAGGAGGCAGGGATAGGGAGTTATAAAAACTTTATCCCCAAGCCAGCTGTGCCTCTGGCTACCCTGCATCGGTGGCTAAGCGCCCAGTGCTGTTCCCTCTACTGTGTGGAACGATTTTTTAGTTTTGTCCCCTATTGTCTTTTTGTTAATAAATGTTAAAAATTTTTCCATAGTGAGCTTCATTTCTCACACAAAGAATAGTGGGAGGCGGCGGGGGGGCTGAGGGGGAGAGAATGCACATTGGAAAGAGATCTGTATTAGACCATTTTGGGAGTCTGTACTTCCCAAGTACTTAAGCCACTGGGGAAAGAGAGAGGAAAATGCAGCTGGGAAATTAGGACAAAAAGAGGCTGCGTTCTCTAGCAATTTGAGAGACCCCCATGAGAAATTGTTTTATGACCTCTTCCTTTATTCATGAATAAAGTTACAGGACTCCTCTGTCCCCTTTTTTGACATAAACCTCTGCCGTTGGTGGATTAATTTTCCTGACACTTTCGGGCCGATGTCCGAACGCCTTTGGAGCCTCCCGGCCGCAATGTCCAGCCGCAGTGTGTCTGTGCTCTGCGTTTGTGCCGCGCTGCGGGCGGAGCGGCGATGGTGGGAGCTGTGCTACCCTCCTAGCCCTGAGGGAGAGCAATGGCGGGAGCCGCGCTGCTCTCCTAGCCCTGAGGGAGCGGCGATAGCGGGAGCTGCGCTGCCCTCACAGCCCCTGAGGGAGAGCAATGGCAGGAGCCACACTGCCCTCACAGCCCTGAGGGAGTGGCAATGGCAGCGCCTCTCTCTCAGCGCCGACCCGGGGCGGAACCGCCGCCCTTTGGCGCCAAGACGGAAGCAGGGCTGCTCCGCTCGGCCACGGCCACACCGGGACCCCGGGCACTGTCCGGCTGCTCCGCTCAGCCATGGCCACACCAGGACCCCGGGCACTCCCCCGCTCCGAGGAGCCGCTGCCGCCGCTGCTGAGCCACAAACGCCCCGAGCGGAGGAGTGACCCCGCCGCCCCCGCTGGCCCCGAGCCCTTCTGCAGCCCCTCCGTTTCGGAAGGACATTGAGGTTCTCGAAATTGCCCAGAGAAGGCACTGAGGATGGGGAAGGCTCTGGGACATGAGTGCTGTGAGGAGCGGCTCAGGGAGCTGGGGTTGTTCAGCCTGGAAAAAAGGAGGCTCAGGGGAGACCTCATCCCTCTGTCATCTCTCATCCCAACCCCTGAAAGGAGGGGGCAGCCAGGGGGGGTCAGGCTGTGCTGCCAAGGAACGCTGACAGGATATAGCAAATTCCATTGATTTGGGATTTAATGTTCTGGAGTAGCATCCTGAGATGGATTCCATTGGATGGGTATCAGTGGGATCCTGAAGCAACAGGAGCAACACACACACAGTGGGATCATTCCAGACTGGATCCTGCCATGGAAAAATCTCTTTTCCCTGGGTTTGGAATAAACCTGGAGTCACTCCTGGAGTGACTCAGAGCGGGGTGTGGGTGCTGTTCCCACTCAGGGACAGGAAAATCATGTAGAAACAGGGAAAAAGCAAAATTATTGTTGGAAAAGGGCATTTTTCCATCTTTCCTGGGAGGTTTTCAACCTCCCGGACTCTGCCAGGGCTCGGATTTGGTGCCTTTCCCAGTATTCCTTCTCATCCTCATTCCATGGATATCGCAACCCCAGCCCCATGGCACCACATGAGGTTCCCGTGGTCACTCTCAGGGCCACAAATGCCCAAAGCTGGGGCTGCTCCGGGCTGTTCCCTCTGCCCCACCAGGGCTGGGGTGCCAGGGGTGCCCTCGGTGCCACCTTGGGTGCTTTATGCCCTTTGGGCTGGGGCAGGTGTGACATCAGAACCCACAGTGACATCAGAGCCTCTGTGACATCAGAGCCCCCTGTGACATCAAACCCCTCCTGGCTGAGGGCTCCAGGGACACCCTTGGGGCTCAGTCCAGGCAGAGCCACTGCGGAGGAGGGAGCAACTGCCAGGATCTGCGGTGGACAAGGAGAGCCACAGCTGAGGCCAAAGGCAGCCCCGGCCCTGGTGCCAGGAGGGGTTGCGATAGCATGGAGCGAGAGCATTCCCAGTGGGAGCTGTCCCCAGGGGCAGAGCTCGGAGCCCTAGAGCTGTCCCCAGGGGCAGAGTCCCCAGCCCCAGAGCTGTCCCCAGCCCAAGAGCTGTCCCCAGGAGCAGAGTCCCCAGCCCCAGAGCTGTCCCAGCAGGATGGTGTCATCTCCAGCCCTGGGGACAAAGCCTCAGACCCAGCAATGGAGGAGCAGCCCCAGCCCTGTCCCCTGGAGGGGCCCGGCTCCCCCAGCCCCGGGGACACTGTGGGGGCTCCCGGCCTGGGCAGTGCCATAGAGGCTGAGCTGGCAGCTGCTGCCCTGGCTGCAGCCACCAGGCAGGAGGAGCCCCCTGAGCAGGAAAAGGCCCCACAGTGTCCCAGCCCTGGCCCAGAGCTGCCATCCCTGAGGACCCCGAGCCTGGGCAGTGCCCCACAGAGCCCCCCAGACTGCAGCCAGGCTCTGCTGGAGCTGGCGCGGTGCCTCAGCCAGGAGAGCATGAGCAGAGCCCTGCTACGGATCCAGGGATGCTGGCGGCAGCCGCAGGGACACAGTGACCTGGAACTGAGCGTAGGCATGGCCATGGCAGGGCCAGCTGTGGCCCCGAGGGAGCAGAGCCTGGGCCTGGCCCCACAGAGCCCCCCCAGTCCTGGGAAGCAGCAGCAGGGGACAGTGGTGGGGTCAGTGTGGGACAGTGAAGAGGAAATCCCGGACTGGGACATTCCCTGGGAGTCCAGCAGTGACTCGGACCTGTCCCAGCTTGAATGGGACACATAGTCAGAGCTGTCCCAGGGGGATGGTGACACAGAGCCAGAGCTGTCCCCAGGGGCAGAGCACAGAGCCCCAGGGCTCTGTGTCACCTTCAGGCTCAGGGCCAAAGCCTCGAGCCCAGTGATGGAGGAACAGCTTTCCAATCAGGAAGAGGAGGACGAGGCTGAGCTGTCCCAGGGAGAAGCCAAGAGCTCCCAGGAAGTGTCAGACTGGGAAGAACACCTGGAGAAAGAGCTGCTGCAGGAACCCTCAGACTGGGAGGAATACATGGAGCAGGAGCTGTCCCCGGGAGATGCCAAGAGCCGGGAAGAACTTTCCGACTGGGAAGAACACATCGGGCAAGGCCTTTGTGGAGGGGAAGCGTCCCTGGGCCAGGACGTGTTCCTCAGTAGTGGCCGTGGAGCCTCGGCGTACTCCAGCTGGGAAGACGACAGCGAGCAGGAGCTGCTGCAGGAGCCCTGGGATGTTGGGAGCACCAGCAGGATCAGAATGAATGCCCTGGCCCCAGAGGAGGATGAGTGGGATGAGGTGAGCATCCTGGAGCTGCCCCCGGAAGCTGTCCCGGTGGCACTGGGGCTCCCGGTGCCTTCCCCACGGGAGGCCTGGGTGGAGCACCGAGCACTGGAGCCGTGCAGCCCAGAGCTGCAGGCAGGGCCGGAGAGCTCAGGGCCTTTCCTGCACAGCCCCCACGGCCCCTCGCTGCCCGCCTGGCCAGGAGCTCCCAGCAAACGGCGCTGGTCCTTGGGGCGCGCGCTGCGGGTGCTGCGCCGGCTCTGCTGCTGGCCCTGCCTGGCAGCAGCTGAGGAGTAGGGACCGGGCATGGCCACAGCCACGGCTCCAGAGCCTCTCCAGCCCTGCGGGGCTGCAAACCCATGGGGCTGCAAACCCATGGCAGCGCAACACGCAGGAACTAGAACCGGAGCAGGGAGAAGAAGGAGAGGAGGAAGACGAAGAGATTGAGGCCATGAAGACAAAGACGAAGATGAGGAAGATGATGGTGAAGACGATGACAAAGGTGAAGACAATGATGACGAAGATGAAGACAAAAAAGTGTCGGTGATGACGATGAAGACAAACGAAGATGATGAAGTTGGAGATGAGAAAGATGATGAAGATGGAGATAAAGAAGACAATGAAAAAGATGACGAAGACAAAGAAGAGGAAGAAGAATAATTAAAAGATCCAGAGAAGAATAAGAATAGTAATAAGAATAAGAATGTAGCAATGCGTAGAAGAAGAAAAGGAATAAGATTAGGAATGTAAAAATCCATAGAGAAAGACGAGGAATAGGGATTTAAGGATCCATAGAATAAGAATGGTAATAGGTATAAGAATTTAGAAGAGAAGTGAAGAAGATGACAAATAAGAATTTCAAAAACCTGTGAAGAAGAAGAGGAATAAGAATAAGAAGAATAAGAATGAGAATTTAAAAATCCATATAAGGAAAGAAGAAGCAGAGTAGTGAGAATAAGGAGATTTAGAATAAGAAGAATCATTTACAATTCCATAAATGAAGATAATGTGTAGGGAATAAGTAAAATTGGAAAATAATTTCTATTTGTTACAAATTGTACATATATATATTACAGTATAGGATATAAAACCATGGATATTCAATAGGTTGAATAAAGCACAGTTCAAATTCCTTAGGAATTTCTCTGTTTTCCAATAAAATCAGTGAAGCACAAGAGCAGAGCCTGCAGCTTTCTTATCTCTCTCTCCTCTCCATGGATGGATTTCCCCCTCAGTGCCCAGGAGAGCCCTGGGAGCAGCTCAGCCCCAGCAGGAACCAGGGAGAGTTCCCGGGGGAACTGGGAAAGGTTGGAGCCAGCGGGATTGGGATCTGCTTCCAGGGGATGGGATGGGATGGGATAGAACTGGGAAGGGTTGGACCAGTGGGATCAGGATCTGCTCCCAGGGAATGGGATGGGATGGAACCAGGAAAGGTTGGAGCCAGCAGGATTGGGATCTGCTCCCAGGGAGTGGGATGGGATGAGAGGGAGCGGGATGAGAGGGAGCAGCCTTCAGCTGTGTGAGGGGAGGCTCAGGTAGGGATTTGGGAACAATTCCTGCCTGGGAAGGCTTTTCCAGCCCAGGGCAGGGCTGGAGTTCCCATCCCTGGAGGAATTTGAAATCCCTGTGGATTTGGGGGCACACGGATCTGGGGTGGCCTTGGGGGGAGCAGTTGGGCTCCGAGGGCTTTTCCAACCCGGAGAAACTGAACGATATCTGCCTTGTCAGCCTTCCCCCTGATTCTTACCCCTGATAAATACCCAACCCCATCAGCACCATCATTAAGCTCTAGACACTTGGAGCCCTCCCTGGCATAGAGGTGACCCCAGCGCCTCTCCTTTCTTGCCTGCCGCTTCTGGAGGGTTTATTGCCATTGGCTACAGCACTCCAGTGTGTGACTCATCCCACCAGGGATCTCTGATGGCAGCTATGTCACACTTTTCCTGCCCTGCAAGACTTCCAGCTCCTGTACTTTGTTGTCCATGCTGCATGAAGTGGCATAGAAGCACTTCAGTTGAGCTTTTGATCTCGCTACCTTTTTGAGGGGGAAAAGCCCTAATCCCTCTGTGGCCATTCTCAAGCTCTTCTGTGGTTTCTAGCCCATCAAGAGCTCCTGTGTCCTTGCTGCTGCACAAATCTCCATCCCCTGCCTCCACTGGGACAGCAGAGCACAGGAGCTCGGTAGCACACAGTTCCCCAAGCACTCGCATTCTGCCCCCAGGCTTCTCGCCGGCAAGCCCGCTTTTATCCTTTTCTCTCCTCAAATCTGCTTTGAAGCTTTTTCCTTGAGCCCTGGTATGTGCCGCACAAAGATCCCTTTCCCCCTTTGAGACAGGTGGACCCTGTCTGTCACCAGCAGCAGTGGTGCTGCATGGACAGGCCCATGATCAAAATTCCACAGAATTCTGCTTCTATGGAAAGCCATACTTGGAGAGGATTATATGGAGACTTGATCTGCTGGCATTTCCTGCTTTTTCCCTCATCCTTCCCTACAAGTGGAAGGATAGAGGAGATGGCGGCTTGTGTTGGAAAATATATCAGGTTAAAAATTTTGTATAACTTTAGTGAAAGTGTTCTGTTTGTCTTTACTCTGGGAAAAGAAATTTTAAGTTTCTTTCAGGGCATTGTTCTACCAGATGAGGTCTGGTGGACTCAGCATATCAACAGATTGGGAGTGACCCCGAAGATAACCAGAAAGATAAAGACTATTAACAGAACATCTGCCGGGACATTGTGGTTATCAGCAGGACATGGTGGCTATCACAAACGGCTACCCCAGAGCACCTCCAGCAGAGCTAAAAACATCCTGGCCCGGAAAAAGGACTGATAAGAAAAACTGAAGAATGAAGAATCTAATTAGCATCAGAGGTGAAGAGATTCAGATCCAATGAGAGACTGAATATTGGGTGTTTGCTCAACTTTAGACAAATGAACACTGACCACTGTATTTTTACTGTATAAAATATCTGAGAAATCGAGCAAAAGCTATTTTTCCTGGAATGATTCTCTCTGCACAGCCGGGCTATGTGTGGATGAGATGATTTCGGTGGTGCATCCTGGCCAGATAATAAAGCAATGCCTTGACTCTCTAACATTAAAATGTTGTTGGAGGGGTTTTGTATTTTTTCCTGCAGATTCGGTGACAGATACATATATCACTGTGCTAATGACCGTGCATATTTTGGTAATGAGTGGATACAAAGATAACCTTTGGTTGGAAGGTTCATGGAGAGGTCACCTTTGGCTCAGGGCCTGTTGTTCAGGCCTCAGTCAGGCCTCTTGTTCAGGCCTTGGCACTTCAGGGATGTGGTTTAGTGCTGGGCTCACAGTGCTAGGTGAATGGCTGGACTTGATGAGCTCAGAGGTCTTTTCCAAGAGAAAGGATTCTATAATTCCAGGAGTTTATCTGCTGGATTCAGCCTGGTCCATGTTAGCAGCACTAGTTTGCTCAGACAGTTCCCTCTTGGTCAGCTCTTGAGGCCTAAGGCTTCAGGCCCTTTAGCTCCTGGTGCTAAGCTGCTCATGCTGAAGGAGATGACTCAGAGAGAAGAATACAGTTCATCCAATTCCTTCTGGACACTGAGAGGGGAGGGTGTGAAAACAGGAGCATTGTTTGGTGTTGCTTCCTCTCTGCCCTTCACGTCTTTCAGTGCTCTGAAACAGCCAAGAGCTTTCTTCAAGAGTGCAGGGAAGCAGCTGTTCCTTCTGACAGGTGTGGCTCTCTCCAGTCTCTGCACTTGACTGCTTTTGTCCCTCTTGCTGTGCCCTCTGTTCCCCCTCTGTTCACTGGCTGCTGCCCAGGACTGTGGAACTGGCCCAGATCAAGTGCTCGAGAGCCTCATTTCTCTGCCCTTGGAGCTGCCTGGGCACAGCAGCCTTTTCCATCTGCAAGCTCCATATGGACAGGGAGTCCCCAGCTCCGTTCCTTGCACAACCTCCAGGAGCCCAGGGCCTGCCATCTCAAGTCCCTGCTGGCACTGAGGGCTCCCAGGTGCCTCAGGCTGCTGTGACACCACTGCAAACAGGAGGCAAGAGTGGCAGGGGCTGTGCTCAAAGTCACCTCCATTTCCTGCTGCTGCTGCTGCTGCTGCTGCTGCTGCTGCTGCTGCTGCTGCTGTGGGGTCATTTGTCCAGCCCTGCCCCAGACTCAGGGATCAGCTCCAGGCCCTGCTGCTGCTCCCTCAGGATCAGCCACAACCTGGTTGTTGCTCTCAATGCCAGCAGAAGCAGTGGCTG
The DNA here is from genome assembly GCF_008360975.1 of Lichenostomus cassidix. Lineage (NCBI taxonomy): Eukaryota > Metazoa > Chordata > Aves > Passeriformes > Meliphagidae > Lichenostomus > Lichenostomus cassidix. Next base: position 786,506 of record NW_028148053.1, on the reverse strand, counting down.
AAGCAGCAGGTGCTGACAGTGCCCCAAGCCCTGGGGCCAGAGGGGTCCCTTGGCTGCAGGGCTGGGAGGGAGCTGCCCCTTGTTCTCACTGTGCCTCACGCAAAGCTGAGCCCCTCACAAGTGGGGCAGCACAGCAAACAGGGAGCCTGCCAGTCTCTTCCAGCCATGTCTGCTCAGAGTTTGGCCCTTGAAGCTTCAGGTGGACAAAGGCAGCTCTTCTGGTCCCTCTGGGTGTCCCCATGTTCTGCAGTGCTGCTCCACCAGTCTGTGCACAGCGACAGGGGAAAGCCTCAGCCCTGCAGGGGCCAGGAGCTGCCAGGCTCTGCCTGAGCAGCTCAGCCAGTGGGAAGGGAGCTGCTCCACATGGGAACCAGAAGAAATGAACATTAATTTTTGTCTCATAAAAAAAGAAAAGGAAAAAGAAAAGGAAAAAGAAAAGGAAAAACCTAGATAAAATGTGAAAGTTAAAGACAAAACCTATGTGTGTAGTGAAAATTCTTCTGTAACTTTGGATAAGAGGTAACTGATTTTTTGAAAAAGAGATGTGAGTATTTGCTTTCTAAATTTGCTGGTGGCATGGATCCATCTTACTGACCTCAGCACCCTTTTAAAAAAGATTCTGAGGTTTGTTTCAAATATCTCACTGCCAACCTGTCCCGGTTACAGGAGCAGCGTGCCAGTTTGGCACTCTGTGGGTGTAACCAAACTGGGCATTCTACTCCCATTAGGTCATTTCTGATGAGCTGTTGATGACAGGTCGTTTGCAAGACCTGCCCAGTGGGACCCTGACCCACCAAGCTACCAGCTGGGTGGTAAATGAGATGAGGAAGGGGAGGCAAACCCTGTGAGGCAGGAAATTGTTTCCTTTTCTTCACACTAACGACTCAGCTGAGATAACTCCCTCCAGGGAAGCACCAGCATAGTCCCACCCAGCCTGAGGGGTCATCTCTGCTAATGGGCCATCGTGGACTCAATGGCACCAGCACAATGGGCAGCAACAACGACTGAGACCATCAAGGACTCCCCAAATATCCCATGACTCACAGGATAACATCATTCCATTGTGAAACTCCCTGCCCAGGGGGAGGTACTGAGTATTCCCACCTGAACCTGAGCATATAAAATCTGGCTCTGGGGCCTTGGGACACCACTTCCACTAAACGGGACCAGAGGAGGAGTAGAATTTCTACAGGACTACAACCTCAACAGCACTGTGACCACCACTTGGTAGGATCTCGATCATCACTCAGACCAACAGGGAGCCAGGTTGTACTCAATGTTTGTGGGTTAAAACCAGTTTTTTCTGTACCTGATTTATTGTAATCTCTTCAAGCAATTGTAACTCTGACCTGTAATGTCTGTGGGGGAAGTTTAGTGGGGTTCATTTCTCCTGCCAGTTTACTTTTAAATGAGCACAGTGATTTTGGGTGGGCTGTTTGGAGTATGAAGGACTTCCAAGCTGCACAACAAACATCCCTTGGGTGATGTTGGGGTGTCCCTGGGAGGTGTTTCTGGGTGTCCTGGTGGTGGCTGCTGGCAGAGCTCCAGCAATGGGCAGGGGGATGCAAGGAGCCCCCCTGAAATGAGGGTTGGGTTTCCCAGATCAGGCACTGCCACCTCCAGCCCAGAACCAGGGGGCTGTGGGACCCCTTGGGAGAACCAGGGGGGAGAAACCTCAGGATGCCCTGACTGGGGAGGGTGGAGAGGACAATACCAGGAACAGGAGACTGCTGGCAGTCTGGAGGAGGGGGAGACTGGAGGGAGGGAACCCTGTGACCCTAAGGACCCCGAAGTGGGGAACCCAGAGAAGGGGGGAATGCCAGGACTTCTGAAAAATTCAAAAGCCTGGAGTCGGGCAGAGAGGTGACTCCTTGGACACCCACACCCTGAAGCACTTAGGTGAGAAGCGACCCATGGAAACCCCAAAAGCCCTTGCATCCCTAAGTGAGGGGACCCTGGAGGAGAGGGACCAGCATGACCCCAAAGTGGGGAGACTGGAGAGGGAGGAATTTGGGGATTCCCAGGACCCCCAAGAGCCCAGGGAGGGTGGGAACCATCTAGACGTGGGAAACCCAATACACGCAGAACCCCCAGCAGCCAAGACAGGAGGGACCACTAGAATTCCAAAGTGGAGAGACCAGAGAAGGGAACTCCTGGGATTGTTTTGGGGGGTTTTTTGGTTTGTTTTTTTTTTTTTTAAATCTTTGTGTTTTGGAGGATTTTATGGACACCAGATGCCTGGTGACTTCTGGAAATGGACTCGAGCAGGGGGACCTTCAAACTCAACGTGCTCACACATTGTCTTTTCCCTCCAAACCAGGATTTCCCATTCACAAACTTTGGCTGGATGGAGAAGGAGGCTGCAAGGAAGAGGAAGATGCCCCAGGACAGCCAGGCTGGTGAGAAGGAAGTCACTGCCCCTTTTCCCCCTCTCTTCTCCTCCATCTCCCAGCCCAGCATCACCTCTGGCTGCTGGTCAACCCTGCTGCTAACGTCGTAATGCCGGGAATGGATTGGGAGGAATCTCCTTCCCCTTCCCTCTGGCACAGAAGAAAATCCTAAATCCTCTCCTTGTGTTTCCTCCCCCAGGCAATGAGCTGGGAATGGACACCATAGAGGACAAATCCTCCCTGAAGGACCTCATGGAAGAGGCCGATTTGAATGGCTCCATGGTGCAGGAGTCCAATGGGGAGGAAAAGCCCTGGAGATCCCACACGAGGAGAGACTCCAAACCGAGCCCAGGGTGCTATGAGGAGCAAAGACCTACCTTGTGCCAGGAAATTGGCCAGCAATCGAGCCAGAGCTATGAGCAGGTGGCCCATGAGCAGCTTCACACCATGGAGAAGCCCTACAAGTGCTTGGAATGTGGGAAGAGCTTCAGGAGAAGCTCTCACCTGATCCGCCACCAGATGATCCACACTGGGGAGAGACCCTATGAGTGTGGGGAATGTATGAAGAGCTTCATCAGGAGATGCCACCTGATCCGCCACCAGAGGATCCACACTGGGGAACGGCCCAATGAGTGTGGGGAATGTGGGAGGAGCTTCAGAAACAGCTCTTCCCTGATCGTCCACCAGAGGATCCACACTGGGGAGAGGCCGTATGAGTGTGGGGAATGTGGAAAGACCTTCAGCATGAGCTCCTACCTGATCATCCACCAGAGGATTCACACTGGGGAGAGACCCTATGAGTGTGGGGAATGTATGAAGAGCTTCATCAGGAGATGCCACCTGATCCGCCACCAGAGGATCCACACTGGGGAACGGCCCTATGAGTGTGGGGAATGTGGGAAGAGCTTCAGAGACAGCTCTTCCCTGATCATCCACCAGAGGATCCACACTGGGGAGAGGCACTATGAGTGTCCTGAGTGTGGGAAGAGGTTTCCGACCAGCACCAGTCTCCTCCTCCATGAGCGCATTCACACAGTGGAGAGACCTTTCCGCTGCCCTGACTGCGGGAACGGCTTCAAGCAAAACTCCCACCTCATCAGGCACCGGCGCATCCACACCGGGGAGAGACCCTATGAGTGTCCTGAGTGTGGGATGAGGTTCACCCAGAGCTCTCACTTGACCAAACACCAACAGAGCCACCAGTAAGAGAAGCCCTACACAAGCCCCAACTGCAGGAAGAGCTTTGTCTTCTGCTCCAGCCTCATTACCTAAAGCCTCATGGTTTTACTGCTATTTGGGAGGGGTGTTTGGTGTTTGGGAGCTATTCTGGACGATTTGGACCAAAAAACCCCCCAAAACAATCCCAGGAGTTCCCTTCTCTGGTCTCTCCACTTTGGAATTCTAGTGGTCCCTCCTGTCTTGGCTGCTGGGGGTTCTGCGTGTATTGGGTTTCCCACGTCTAGATGGTTCCCACCCTCCCTGGGCTCTTGGGGGTCCTGGGAATCCCCAAATTTCTCCCTCTCCAGTCTCCCCACTTTGGGTTCATGCTGGTCCCTCTCCTCCAGGGTCCCCTCACTTAGGGATGCCAGGGCTTTTGGGGTTTCCATGGGTCGCTTCTCACCTAAGTGCTTCAGGGTGTGGGTGTCCAAGGAGTCACCTCTCTGCCCCACTCCAGGCTTTTGAATTTTCCAGAAGTCCTGGCATTCCCCCCTTCTCTGGGTTCCCCACTTCGGGGTCCTTAGGGTCACAGGGTTCCCTCCCTCCAGTCTCCCCCTCCTCCAGACTGCCAGCAGTCTCCTGTTCCTGGTATTGTCCTCTCCACCCTCCCCAGTCAGGGCATCCTGAGGTTTCTCCCCTCTGGTTCTCCCAAGGGGTCCCACAGCCCCCTGGCTCCGGGCTGGAGGTGGCAGTGCCT
>NW_028148053.1:760173-781711 GCF_008360975.1 Lichenostomus cassidix | reverse complement strand
ATTCCCATTGTCCTGTCTGAGGGCTGTTCCATACTTCTGGAATTTAACATCCCCAAGGGGTATCAGTGCAATCTGTCAGCCAATAGAAATTTTCTGAGGTGATTTCCAGATCCAGTTTTGAGATATTACAATTCTCAACAATATCGTTCTGATGTCTAAGAATTCCTTTGGAAGGAATATTCTGCTTCTATCCCTTTCCATTTGCCCTGGGTGCTATTTCCTTCCCACACGTGTTCCCAGATCTTTGTCAAAGTGCTGACTAAAGCTCCCCATGGAATTGGATTTTCTGCAGAGAATCTGTGTTGGCAAACAAGCTGTTATAGTGGTTACCTTCTGTAATCTGCCAAAATCTTGCACTAACTTTAAGACCACATTCCTCTCCCCAGAGGTTAACAATATAGTTTCTATATCTGTTTCTAAAACAGTAGAAGATATATATATATCTATATCTATATATATATATGTATCTTATTTATATATATATAAAACCTCCAGAGTGCAGGGTATCAGTCAGTTTTCTCTCTGCTGTATTTAATGTGTGGTTGCTGGTTTTACCTGCGTGTGATGAACCCAGGGTTTGATTCCTTCCACCCTGAGGGCAGTGTAGGTTACCAGGAGGACTTGGAAAGCTCCTTGGCACTTTTCCTTCAAGGGTTCAGAGCTCCAGCTCTTTACATACACAAAATCCCCAGGCTGGAATGGATCAACAGGGGCATCCACAGCAACTGGTCCCAACAGGGTTATTAGCTCCTTTCCTAAAGAAATCAGGTAGATTTACATCTGTTTCTCCCTTTGAATGGATTTCTCCAGGAACTGATGGTGTTTCGTACAGCCAACCCTACAGCAATTCACTGGTTTTGTTCCTGGCTGAATTCTAACTCACAGAAGAGCCAGAGGAAGGGTCTGTGGCCATTTTAAAGAGGTCTCTTGGCACATTTTACTAATTTGTTGTTTCAAATTCTGATTCATCCTTTCCACTTTCCCACTCACCTGCGGTCACCAAGGGCTGTGTCAGTCCCTTTTTATACCCAGGGTTTTGCTCAGCTGTTGCACCACATCTGCTATAAAATGGAGGCTTCTCTCTGAAGACAACCCAAGTGGCCCCCAAATCTTGGTATGATTGATTAAGCTTAATTTTTACCACTTCCCTGCATTTGTTGGTGTGACAGGGAAAGATCTCTGGCCATTCAGAAAATTGGTCCACCATTACCAAAAGATACTGATTCCAAATTTGTCTGGGTAATTCAGAGAAATCCATTTCCAATAACTTCTAGATTAATTTCCCTGTTTAACTGTTCCAGGAAGTGGCCTTTTCCTATTTCTGGGATTGTTTTTAAATAAATGGAACAATTCACTGTTATTGATTTTGCAATTTCACTCTATCCCACAGCCAGCTCAGAATTTCAGGCATTTGATATCATGGACTCAGTTCCCCAGTGGGTTTTGTTGTGGGCTTTTTCCTTTATTTCCCTCACTACAAAAGGTAATCCCTCCATCCCTCTTCATTCTAAGTGGCTTTTAACGTATTTGCTAAACATTGATTTGTACAGGGTTCCACTCCCCTCCCACTCGGTTTGGGGGGTCTCATCCCATCTTTTAGCACCCCTTCTCCCCTTTCCCATCCAGCAGCCCCCGCCCCCCTTCTCACCGCGCCCCCCGCTCACCCCGCGGCCGGGGGGACTCCCAGCGCCACCAGTGCCACCAGTAGGGCCCCAGCTGCCCCCACACGCTCTTCCCGTGCCCAGCGCCGGTTTTGCAGGTGCGCAGAGCCCCAAAGCAGCCCAAAGCGCTCTGCCCTGGGGGGTCCCCAAAGCGGCCCCGCCCCGCGCGGCACTGGCAGCACCAGTCCGGAGCAGTGCGCAGCGCGGGCGGGCGGCATCAGCCGTGCCGGGCAGGGCCGGGCAAGGCCCGCGGGGCTCCCCCCGCACTCGGCCCCCGCTTGCCGGGACAGCAAGGGGGGCCCGGCCTGGGCGCCCCCCACCTCCCCCCTCCCCAAATTCCGCTCCCGGGGGCGCTGGGGGCGAGGGGTGGCGCAGGTGGGGTGCAGAGGTGCCGGAGCCACGTGTCCCCCCGCTGCCAGTGCCACCCCCGAAGGATGAGGGGTACCCCAAAACTCCCTCACAGCTGCCGGATACCCCGCAAGCCCCTAAGGAGTGGGGTCCCCCGGCTTCATCACCCCCAACCTTCGGCTGCCTCATCCCGGCCCCATCCTACCCATCCCCCTCCCGCAGACTTCATCCCTCACCCCAATCCACATCTCACTCTTCTCGGGCCCATCCCATCGCATTCCATCGCATCCCATCCCATCCCATCCCATCCCGGCAGCTGCCACTGGGATCACCCGTAAACCCGCGTGCTGAGAAATCCCCAATGTCCCCCCAAGGGGCATTTGCGACTCACTTCTGGAGTCCTGCAAGATCCAAACATCCGCCCCCTCCCCTTCTCCCGCAAGAAAAAAAAACCAACCCAAAACAAAAAAACCCCTCCCTGGATCAACCAAAGATATGGTTGTATCTTTATAGGACTCCAGCTTGTAGGCGCTGGAGTCCTACAAGGTCCAAAAATCCCCACAACCTCCCAGAAAGAACCCCAGGCACCGCCCAAAATATTTGGCGCAGCTCCCCCTGCCCGCTCACCTGCGGGATGCCCCGGCGGGGCGATGTTCCCGGGCCGAGGGTTGCAGACACAGAGAACAACAGACGCACGTGGTGATTCCTTCTCGTGCTTCACTTTCCGTTCTTCTATCCCTCCTCTTCCTCCCGCTCTTCTCCCTTTATCCCTCCTCTTCTTCCCGCTTCCCCTCTTCCATCCCTCCTCCCCACCTGCTCTTCATCCTCCTCTGTCCCTCCTCCTCCTCTCCTGCCCGTTTATCCTCCTGCTCTTCTTCCTCCTGTTCTTTGGGACTCCCCTCCTGGCTTTGTCTGCCATCACCCTTGGTCCATCCCATGCTCAGCAGAGCATCCTGTGCTCTGTCAGCACTCTCTGCTCCTTCTGGAAGGGTTTGGGATTTATGGCAGGCACAGACACTGAACCTCACCCCAAACTGCCCCGGTGCCATTGCTGTCCCCTGGGCGCTGGGCAGCTGCTGTCCCAGGGGAAGCAGGGACACAAACGGAGCCAAGTGCAGCCCAGCTGCCCACGCTGATCCAGACGAGCCCCAGGGACAAGGTCCTGCAGAGCCACACGGAGCCCTCGGCTCCTGGCTGGCAATGGCTTGTGTTGTGGCTGCCCCAGTGGCCAGAGCGAGTCCTGGAGCTCCCCCAGCTCCTGCAGCAGGACCCAGGTTCCACCTGCTCTGCCAGGCCCTGGCCAGGGGCCAGCAGATCCACTGGCTCCATGCAAAGGGGGAAGACAAGAAGAATGCACTGGATGCAGCCCCCAAGGACCTCGAGCAAATTGTTCAGGAACATCCAGACCTTGATGTGATGTTTGTAAAGCTGCAGCTGGCAGAGTTCTGTGGTGCAGGAGACCCAGCATGGGAAGAGGAGACCTACAAGGAGCTGCAGGAGAAACACCCTGAGCCTCTAAGGCTGTCACACCCAGAATTTCTGCTGGAGAAAGTTCTTCCAGAAGCTGTGGGGGAAGGAGTGACCCTGAGCAGGGCAGGTGCTGCTGCTGAGAGGTGCTGTGTGGGTCAGGGCTGCTGCCAGCTCCAGGTCAGCCTGGGGACAGCTCTGGAGGACACTTCCCAGAGAAGGTGAGCCAGGGATTACTGTGAAGATAAGGAGCTTTCCTGAGACTGCTTCAATTTCCTACTTGGAGCAGGATGGGGAGGTTGGGGAATGAGAGAAGTAGAAAAGGAGTAATGTTTGAGCATTTACTGCAACTCCTGCTCTGTACCTTTGGGTGCTCAGTGTGTCTGCTGGGAGCCTCCTCAAGGGCCTTCAGCCACTGCTCAGCCCATGGACAGCAGCAGCAGCACCTTTGCAGGGCCCAGCAGGGCTCTTGCCAGCTGCCCTTGCCCACCTGCTCACAGAGCCTCCCCCAGGCAGGGCCCTGCAGACAGACAGGTTTCTGTAGGGCTGGGCGAGTGCACAGAGGGTGGGATGGGCTCTGTGAGCGCTGACAGGGACAAGGCTCCTCTCAGGAGGAACATGTGCAGCACAGGGAGATGATGAGGGAAGGAGAGGGAGCTGAGCAGAGCAATGCTGTGGGCAGGAGGGCACTGTTGGTGTGTGGGAGGTGCCGTGCACAGCTGGGGACAGGGAATACTGTCCTGAGTGTCCCTGTGTTGGAAAATATATCAGGTTAAAAATTTTTTATAACTTTAGTCAAAAGCTCTGTTTGTCTTTACCCTGGGAAGAGGAATTTTAGGTTTCTTTCAGGGCATTGTTCTACCAGATGAGGTCTGGTGGACTCAGCATATCAACAGATTGGGAGTGACCCTGAAGATAACCAGAAAGACTATTAACAGAACATCTGCCAGGACATTGTGGTTGTCAGCAGGACATGGTGGCTATCACAAACGGCTACCACAGATGCCACCTCCAGCAGAGCTAAAAACATCCTGGCCCAGAAAAACGACTGATAAGAAAAACTGAAGAATGAAGAATCTAATTAGCATCAGAGGCGAAGAGATTCAGATTCAATGAGAGACTGAATATTGGGTGTTTGCTCAACTTTAGACCAATGAACACTGACCCAATGCTTTCCTATGTATTTTTACTGTATAAAATATCTGAGAAATTGAGTAAATGCCATTTTTCCTGGAATGATTCTCTCTGCACAGCCGGGCTATGTGTGGATGAGATGATTTCTGTGGTACATCCAGGCCAGAACAACATCCTGGCCAGATAATAAAGTAATGCCTTGACTCTCCAACATTAAAATGTGGTTGGAGGGTTTTTGTATTTTTTCCCGCAGATTTGGCGACAGATAAATCTATCACAGTGCTAATGATCATTAATATTTTGTTAATGAGTGGATAAAAGATATTCTTTGGTTGGAAGGTGGATGGAGAAGTCACCTTTGGCTCAGGGCCTGTTGTTCAGGCCTCAGTCAGGCCTCTTGTTCAGGCCTTGGCACTTCAGGGATGTGGTTTAGTGCTGGGCTGACAGTGCTGGGTGAATGGCTGGGCTTGATGAGCTCAGAGGTCTCTTCCAACAGACAGAATTCTGTAATTCCGGGAGTTTATCTGCTGGATTCAGCCTGGTCCATGTTAGCAGCATTAATTTGCTCAGAAAGTTTCCTCTTGGTCAGCTCTTGAGGCCTAAGGCTTCAGGCCCTTTAGCTCCTGGTGCTAAGCTGCTCATGCTGAAGGAGATGACTCAGAGAGAAGAATACAGTTCATCCAATTCCTTCTGGACACTGAGAGAAGAGGGTGTAAAAACAGGAGCATTGTTTGGTGTTGCCTCCTCTCTGCCCTTCATGCCTTTCAGTGCTCTGAAACAGCCAAGAGCTTTCTTCAAGAGTGCAAGGAAGCAGCTGTTCCTTCTGCCAGGTGTGGCTCTCTCCAGTCTCTGCACTTGACTGCTTTTGTCCCTCTTGCTGTGCCCTCTGTTCCCCCTCTGCTCGCTGGCTGCTGCCCAGGACTGTGGAACTGGCCCAGATCAAGTGCTCGAGAGCCTCATTTCTCTGCCCTTGGAGCTGCCTGGGCACAGCAGCCTTTTCCATCTGCAAGCTCCATATGGACAGGGAGTGCCCAGCTCTGTTCCTTGCACAACCTCCAGGAGCCCAGGGCCTGCCATCTCAAGTCCCTGCTGGCACTGAGGGCTCCCAGGTGCCTCAGGCTGCTGTAACACCACTGCAAACAGGAGGCAAGAGTGGCAGGGGCTGTGCTCAAAGTCACCTCCATTTCCTGCTGCTGCGGCTGCTGCTGTGGGGTCATTTGTCCAGCCCTGCCCCAGACTCAGGGATCAGCTCCAGGCCCTGCTGCTGCTCCCTCGGGATCAGCCACAATCTGGTTGTTGCTCTCAATGCCAGCAGAAGCAGTGGCTGAAGCAGCAGGTGCTGACAGTGCCCCAAGCCCTGGGGCCAGAGGGGTCCCTTGGCTGCAGGGCTGGGAGGGAGCTGCCCCTTGTTCTCACTGTGCCTCACGCAAAGCTGAGCCCCTCACAAGTGGGGCAGCACAGCAAACAGGGAGCCTGCCAGTCTCTTCCAGCCATGTCTGCTCAGAGTTTGTAAATGAGATAAGGAAGGGGAGGCAAACCCTGTGAGGCAGGACATTGTTTCCTTTTCTTCACACCAACGACTCAGCTGAGATAACTCCCTCCAGGGAAGCACCAGCACAGTCCCACCCAGCCTGAGGGCTCATCTCTGCTAATGGGCCATCGTGAACTCAATGGCACCAGCACAATGGGCAGCAATAACGACTGAGACCATCAAGGACTCCCCAAATATCCCATGACTCACAGGATAACATCATTCCATTGTGAAACTCCCTGCCCAGGGGGAGGTACTGAGCATTCCCACCTGAACCTGAGCATATAAAATCTGGCTCTGAGGCCTTGGGACACCACTTCCACTCAACAGGACCAGAGGTGGAGTAGAACTTCTACAGGACTACAACTTCAACAGGACTGTGACCACCACTTGGTAGGATCTCGACCATTGCTCTGACCAACAGGGAGCCAGGTTGTACTCAGTCTTTGTGAGTTAAACACGGTTTTCTCTCTATCGTATTTATTGTAATCTCTTCAATGAGTTGTAACTCTGAGCCTCAACGTCTGTTGGGTCAGTTGCGTGGGGTTCATTTCTCCTGCTAATTTACTTTTAAATGAGCACAGTGCTTTTGGGTGGATTGTTTGGAGCATGAAGGACTTCCAAGCTGGACCAAATACATCCCTTGGAGCTCTTGGGGTGTCCCTGGGAGGTGTTTCTGGGTGTCCTGGTGGTGGCTGCAGGCACAGCCCAAGCGATGGGCAGGGGGATGCAAGGAGCCCCCCTGCAGTGAGGGTTGGGTTTCCCAAATCAGGCACTGCCACCTCCAGCCCGGAGCCAGGGGGCTGTGGGACCCCCGGGGAGAACCAGAAGGGATGAACCTCAGGATCCCCAGAGTGGGGAGCGTGGAGAGAGCAATACCAGGACCAGGGGACTGCTGGCAGTCTGGAGGAGGGGAAGTCTGGAGGGAGGGAACCCTGTGACCCTAAGGACCCTGAAGTGGGGAACCCAGAGAGGGGGGTAATGCCAGGACATCTGGAAAATTCAAAAGCCTGGAAGCACTTAGGGGAGAAGTGACCCATGGAAACCCCAAAAGCCCTTGCATCCCTAAGTGAGGGGACCCTGGAGGAGAGGAACCAGCATGACCACAAAGTGGGGAGACTGGAGAGGGAGAAATTTGGGGATTCCCAAGACCCCCAAGAGCCCAGGGAGGGTGGGAACCATCTAGATGTGGGAAACCCAGTACTTGCAGAACCCCCAGCAGCCAGGATGGGAGGGACCCCCAGAATTCCAAAGTGGAAAGACCAGAGAAGGGAACTCATGGGATTGTTTGGGGGGTTTCTTTTTGTTTGTTTGTTTTCAAAACCTTGGAGTTTTGGATGTTTTTATGGACACCAGATGCCCAGGGACTTTTAGAAAGGGACTCGAGCAGGGGGACCTTCAAATCCAATGTGCTCACACCTTGTTTTTTCCCCCAAACCAGGATTTCGCATTGTCAAACCTTGGCTGGATGGAGGAGAAGGCAGTAAGGAAGAGGAAGATGCCCCAGGACAGCCAGGCAGGTGAGAAGGAAGTCACTGCCCCTTTTCCCCCTCTCTTCTCCTCCATCTCCCAGCCCAGCATCACCCCCAGCTGCAGGACAGCCCTGCTGCTGACAATATCATGCCAAGAATGGATTGGGGGGATCTCCTTCCCCTTCCCTCTGGTGTGGAGGAAAATCCTAAATCCTCTCCTTGTGTTTCCTCCTCCAGGCAATGAGCTGGGAATGGACTCCATAGAGGACAAATCCTCCCTGCAGGACTTCATGGAAGTGGCCAATTTGAATGGCTCCATGGTGCAGGAGTCCAATGGGGAGGAAAAGCCCTGGAGATCCCACATGAGGCGAGGCTCCAAACCGAGCCCAGGGTGCTGTGAGGAGCAAAGACCCACCCTGTGCCAGGAAATTGGCCAGCAATCGAGCCAGAGCAATGAGCAGGTGGCCCATGAGCAGCTTCACACCAGGGAGAAGACCTACAAGTGCTTGCAATGTGGGAAGAGCTTCAGGACAAGCTCTGACCTGATCCGCCACCAGATGATCCACACAGGGGAACGGCCCTATGAGTGTGGGGAATGTAGGATGAGTTTCATCCAGAGATCCCACCTGATCGCCCACCAGAGGATCCACACTGGGGAGAGGCCTTATGAGTGTGGGGAATGTGGGAAGAGCTTCAGAAACAGCTCTTCCCTGATCATCCACCAGGGGATCCACTCTGGGGAGAGGCCCAATGAGTGTGGGGAATGTGGGAAGACATTCCGTCAGAGCTCCTACCTGATCATCCACCAGAGGATCCACACTGGGGAGAGGCCCTATGAGTGTGGGGAATGTGGAAAGAGCTTCAGAGACAGCTCTTCCCTGATCCGCCACCAGAGGATCCACACAGGGGAATGGCCCTATGAGTGTGGGGAATGTAGGATGAGTTTCATCCAGAGATCCCACCTGATCGCCCACCGGAGGATCCACATTGGGGAGAGGCCTTATGAGTGTGGGGAATGTGGGAAGAGCTTCAGAAACAGCTCTTTCCTGATCATCCACCAGAGGATCCACTCTGGGGAGAGGCCCTATGAGTGTGGGGAATGTGGGAAGAGCTTCAGCACGAGCTCTAACCTGATCCGCCACCAGAGGATCCACACTGGGCAGAGGCCCTACGAGTGTCCCGCATGTGGGAAGAGGTTTCAGACCTCAACCAGTCTCCTCCTCCATGAGCGGATTCACACAGAGGAGAGGCCTTTCCGCTGCCCTGACTGCGGGAAGGGCTTCAAGCAAAACTCTGACCTCGTCAGGCACCGGCGCATCCACACCGGGGAGAGACCCTATGAGTGTCCTGAGTGTGGGAAGAGCTTCACCCAGAGCTCTCACTTGACCAAACACCAACGGAGCCACCAGTAAGAGAAGCCCTACACAAGCCCCGACTGCAGGAAGAGCTTTGTCTTCTGCTCCAGCCTTATTACCTAAAGCCTCATGGTTTTACTGCTATTTGGGAGGGGTGTTTTGTGTTTGGGAGCTATTCTGGATGATTTGATGCTTCAGGGGTATTTGGTACAGTTTCTTTCACCATTTTGTATTTGAAAAGCCAAGAGGGTTCATGCAGTACCTCAAAACCACTCGATTCCACTGAAAAGTACTCAATCTCACCCCATAGTGGGTCAATCGCTGCCCAAAATCACTCAATTCCACAGCCCCTCAGGGTGGGATGACATTGGAAGGGGATTGGGCAAAGTGGGATGCTGTTCATGAGAGGTGAGATGGGCATTGGGCAGGGCAGGATGGGCGGGATGGGAATTGGAGGGGTGGAATGGTGGAAATAGGGCTTGGGAAGAGGGTGTTGATGTCCAGGAGGGGTGCGATGGGTTTGGGTGCGGATTGGGAGGGTGGGGCAGGGTCTGGAAGGAGACAGTCAAAGGTTGGGGGTGATGAAGGGAGGGGGAACTTGTTCCTGAGTGGGTTTTTGGGTATTATATAAAAGGATTATTTCTCATGAGCCTTGAGACAATAAAGAAAAAGGGGGTTCATCCTTTTGGTGTGGTGCTGTGTGTTGGGATTTGGGGATTAATTTCTTGTATTATTGTTACCATTATATGTTTGAATTATTTATTAGTGTTCTAGTTCTAAATCTGGCAGGATGGCATCTCACTGAGAAGATTCTCTTCCTTCTCGCAGTGGGATTAAGCTGTAGTCACTTCCAAGTTTCCATGACAGCCTTGTGAGGTGCGGATTGATTCCACAACTCAAATAGTTATGAAGTAGGTATGTGTTTATTCCAGCTGGGGTGCATGGGGGGTAGCCCCTCCAAAGGCATGCACCCCGTCAGCAGCACTTCACTAGGTTTATATTAGGTTACAGGTTACATATGCAGAAAGATACACAATGCCCCTATACATATTCATTACCTATCCCCGATTAGTATTATAACGAGTTCAAAGTTCATTTAAATATGTTCACGCAAGCACAGTGTCACAGATTAATTGTGGGCGAGGGTCCTGAAGATGAAGTTAGTAGTCTTCCTCAGGATGAGCTCTTCACCCTGTTCCCTTGCACATGCTCCCTTGGTTCTTGGTCTTAGTACTAACTTGTACCAGTTCTGGGGCCTGAGAGCAGGATGTTCGGTCACACTCAGCAGTTTTTCTCAATTATTTGGCTTTCTCCTCAATATCCTCCCCAGTACTAGGTAGGCACAAAATCATTAAGTGAATAATACATTGTCTTCAGCAAGCAAATCTTAGTAATCATTATCCAATCTCTGGCCTTCTGAATCAGCTAAAAAACATAATTATTATTATCCAGCTTCTAGTTCCCCTAAATTAGTAAATTCTAGCCCGCCCTAAATCACTTGGGAATTGCTGGAGCCAGGATGTGGGGAACAGCTGTTGGAGCTGCAGGGGCTGATGTTTAAGGCTTGGAGCCTCCAACGGCTCTGGGCTTTGCTCCTCTCCCGCATTACATTGCACCGTGCCATTGTTCAAGAGACTAAAGCCAAGGGAGGTGATCCTGGCGCTGCCTGATTTCCTGCTGCTGACAGCAGCCACTGGACCCTGTCCCTGACTCGGGTGACTCCTGGATGGGGCAGTGCAGGCTGTGCTGGACAGGTGCCATGGGTGCCTGGAGGTGGCTGTATGGTCAGTGTTGGCTGGTGGCACAGAGTCCCGGTGGGGTGCGATGCTGGCAGCAGCAGGGCTGTGGCATGCTGGGGCTGCGGCTGCCGGGGCTGGGGCTGCACCCTCCAGAAACTCGAGAGAGCCCATGCAGGGGAATGGCAGAGCGAGCTCTTTCCCTTTATACAAATGAAGTGGATTTTTGCAGGACTCCTTTTGCTCCCTTGTGGACACTGGCCTTTGGCAGTGTGATTTTCCACACACAGATGTCCCCAGGGGAGGTCGCTGGTTATGTGCCAGGGCAGGGAGATGCTCCCAGGTGCTCAGCAGTGTCTGGGGTGCTCTGGGCTACAGTGCAAATGGAGATTTTTCTTCCCCCCTCTTGCCGTGGATTTGTGCTCCCCCTGCCGCGGTTGCTCAGGGGACACGGCTGCTCTCTGCCCTCGTTTCACATAGAGCCAAGGCTGTGGCTCTGCTGGGCCTCCTCACTTGGGGACACCTGGAGAATAGATTTCAGAACACTTCCGTGTATTTGCAGGTAATACTTTTGCCAGCAAAAGGGCTTGAAATGGGAGTGTGGGTAATTGAGTGGCTGATTTCTGTATCAGGAAGAGGCAAATTTAGTTTTGAGTAAATCCATACCTCACCAGATCATTGCTACTTTCTTGTGTCTCCATACAAAGTAAGTCCTAACTCACTCTGCTCTCTGAACAAGTGTAATGAATTGAAATAACTCTGTGTTACTACCACCAACACGAGAGCATAACTAGAAAAAAAGATTTGTTATCATCACAAGGCAAACATTTGTGTATCCATTGGAGTAACAGAATGACACTGAGCAGTTTCACAGCACATTGATGATTGAACTGTGAGGCTGCAGCAAAAGCAGTGGGGCTGGAGTTGGTGTGTGACCTGTGTTATGGACTTTTGAAGCCATGGATGCCTGGTGACGAGACAGGGCTGTGATGTTCCTGTGCAGCCAAGAGAACAACAGCTGGACACCAGCCTCACATCTGCATCCCAACAGGAGCCCACCCTGGGCAGTGGCAGCCCAGAACCCCCCGCACACGTGCCAGGTTCATCCCACAGCGTGGGCAGCAGGGCAATGAGGACATCCTGCCTCTCTTCTCCCCTCACAGGACACCCCAGCTGCAGGGCTGCCTCCAGCTCTGGGGTCCCCAACAGGAGAAGGACAGGGAACTGATGGAGCAAGTCCAGAGGAGCCCATGAAATTGCTGAGGGGACTGGAGCACCTGCTATGTGAAGACAGGCTGAGAAAGTTGGAGCTGTTGAGCCTGGACACCTGAGAAGGTTGTGTGGAGACCTCCCAGCACCTTTGCAGTGTGTGAAGGGACTACAGGGAAGCAGGAGAACAACTCCTTGTTGGGAGCTGTAGTGACTGGACAAGGGGATGGGTTCAAACTGAGAGTAGGAATGGATTTGATGTTAGGAAAATATTATTTCTTGTGAGTGTAGTGGGCAATGGCACAGGCTGTACAGGCAGAGAGGCTGTGGATGCCCCAGGCCTGGAAACATCCAAGGC
The DNA here is from genome assembly GCF_008360975.1 of Lichenostomus cassidix. NCBI lineage: Eukaryota > Metazoa > Chordata > Aves > Passeriformes > Meliphagidae > Lichenostomus > Lichenostomus cassidix. The sequence continues at coordinate 769,440 of NW_028148053.1, read as the reverse complement.
CAGCTTAGATGTGGTCCTGAGCATCCCAGTCTGGTGGGAGGTCGCTCAGGTTGGAGTGAAATCATCTTAAGGGTTCTGTCAAAGCCAAACCATTTGAGGATTTGGACATTCTACGATCTTGAGCCCCCAGTGCAGTCGCCCTGGAACTCCTGTGACATCCCAGCTCCCAGAATTGTGATGTCACAGCCCATGTTGCAGGTGCAGCCTCCAGCTCCTGCTGTTGAGCACAACACTGACCCTGGAGCCAGCTAGGAGCCAGCTAGGAGACCACCCTGCACCCTATTCAGCTGCTCCCAAATACTGCCATCAGTCCTGAATTCATCCTGCTGCCTGGGTATCACCACCAATCCTGGCAAGATGTGCTCTCCTGTCCCAGTGGAGGTACAGTGCCATTCCATGGAGCTGGGCACCCCTGACTGCCCGGGCGGGCTGGGGCCCTGTGGGGATGATGTGGGACAGGGACCCCACTGTGAGCTTGAGCTACCTGATGCGGCCTGCCAGAGATGCTGAGGAGGCCATGGAGGTGGACATGGTAATGGATATTAAGGACATGATGGAGGTGGATGAGGAGGATATCGAAGAAGAGATGGAGGTGGATATGGAAGAATATGTGGAGGAGATGGAGGTGGACGTGATGGAGGAAGATGAAGCCATGGAGGTGGATGAGGAGGATGAGGAGGAGCCGATGGTCCTTGGATGAGAATGGAGGCCCAGCAGCAGGACAGGCAGGTGCCCCCCATGCCCTGCCCACAGGCACAGTGGGTCCCTTGCCGCCAGGCTGGGGCTGGGCTGGGTGGCCCTGGTCAGGACACAGTGCCTGGGGAGACCCTGGATTCTGGTGGCACAAGCACCACACCCCCTAGCCTGCCCTGCGCTTGCTTTGGGCCACACCAGCCCCATCCTGGTGCCTGAGGCATGTCTCCTAGCCCCAGCCAGGGTCAGTGCTGGCAGCAGAGTGCCACTGTGCCAGTGTGTGCCAGCCTGGGGGCACAGGGAACAGCCCTCAGGGCTGGGCTGGAGTGACCGTGCTGCTTCCTTTTCTTACAGGACTGATGGAGATGATGGACTCACAATCCTTTCCATATATTCTGTTTGTTCTTGTTATGAACTTTTGTAAATATGTTGATTAGATTTCTCCTTTAAGATAAAACGTTTTACTGTAAATACGTTCTATAGATTGCTGTTGTTATAAAGATTTTTATATTGTAAATACGTTCTGCAGCTTGTTGTTATTGCTGCTCTTCTGTAAATAAATTGTCATTTGTTTTCCACACCCCAACTTTCTTTGCAATTCCTTTGGGCACATGCAGCATTTGCAGAGTTGTGGTTTCAGTTTGCTCCGTGTTCCTGGGGCTAGAGGTCCCTCCAGGTGCTGGTGTGGTGCAGACTGACTCCACAACTGAGAAAGTTATGAGGTAGGAATGTGTTTATTCCAGCTGGGGTGCATGAGGGGTAGCCCCTCCAAAGGCATGCACCCCGTCAGCAGTACTTCACTAGGTTTATATTAGGTTACAGGTTTTTATTAGGTTACAGGTTACATATGCAGAAAGTTACACAATGCCCCTATACATATTCATTACTTATCCCCGATTAGTATTATAATGAGTTCAAAGTTCATTTAAATATGTTAATGCAAGCACAGCGTCACAGATTAATTGTGGGCGAGGGTTCCGAAGATGAAGTTAGTAGTCTTCCTCAGGATGAACTCTTCACCCTGTTTCCTTCCACATGCTCCCTTGGTTCTTGGTCCAAGTCCAAGTCTTAGAACTAACTTGTACCAGTTCTGGGGCCTGAGAGCAGGATGTTTGGTCACACTCAGTAGTTTTTCTCAATTATTTCGCTCTCTTCTCTACATCTTCCCTGATACGAGGTAGGCACAAAATCATTAAGTGAATAATACATTGTCTTCAGAAAGCAAATCTTAGTAGATCATTATCCAATCTCGGGCCTTCTAAATCAGTTCAAAAAATATTATTATCCAGCTTCTAGTTCTCCTAAATAAATAAATTCTAGCCCCTCCTATATCAAGAGGGGCTGAGGCCGTGGGGCCACTGCCCAGAGCAGCCTGGCCTGAGCAGGGCTGTGGGGCCAGAGCTGGCTGGGCTGTGCTGGGGAGAGCCCCTTGGTGCTGCAGAGAGCTCAGGGCAGTTGGGAGAGCTTGGAGGGAGCTGGGCTGGGCTGAGAGAAGCTGGGAGAGAAACCCATCAGTGTCCATCTCAGCCTGTGTGAGTGTGCAGGGGCAGGACTGAGCCCAGGGCTTGTGGGGCAGAGCCAGGGCCTGGGGAAGGGCTGGAAAACAGGCAAGTGGCCAAGAGAGGAGGCTGCTCTGTGCCCTTGGTGGCACGGACAGAGAAGGGAGGGAGCCCAGGACATTTGTCAGCCTCAGCCTCTGTCCCCAGCCGTTACCAGCCTTGGCTGTTCAGCCCAGGTTTGCGGGTGAGTTTGGCTGTGCCCCAGCTCCATCCTGCTGCAGGGCTCAGGGCCTGTTCCCGGCAATGGCCAGCCCTGCCTGGCCTTTCTGCTGGCCCCGAGCCCAGCAGAGCCTGGGGCAGGGCTGGCTGGGAAGGGCCACAGGTGCCACGGGCTGTGCAGGAGGTTGGAGAGGCTGCCCAGCAGGGAGGCCATGGGGGCACAGAGCCCCAGGGGCTGCTGTGGGCACCACGGCACAGGGGCTGTTCCCACCCGGAGTGCTCCTGGCCTGGGCTGGGCTGCACAGGGGGGCTGTGGCACCATGGCTGGGGCAGCGGGGCACAAAGGGGCCACGGAGCTGCTGCCAGAGTTGACAGCAAGGCCAGGAGCAGACAAGGAATTTCTTATCTATTCAGACTGTATTAGGAGATACTTGGATTCAATATCAATTGGGAATTGCACATATTATTGTATCAACAGGAAAAAAAACCCTAAACAAAACCTAAAAAGTCTTTTCCCACTGTTTTTGAAAATATATTTACTTTGAATACACTTGAGAAATCTGCCTAATTAATCACAGAAGGATTGAAAACTTAAATCATATTGTTCCCAAAAGCTTGACTTGTTAAGCTGTTTTGAAAATCAATGAGCCCTGGAGCACTGAATTCCTGAAGATCTGAAAGCTGAACAAGCCTCTGGAGAAGTAAAATTCAGCAGCAACATCTAAGTTGCTGTGAATGTCAGCAGCCCCCACTGAGGCCATCCCTGCCAAGAGACTGTGGGGGGAATGAGCAGACAAGGAGAGCATCCCTGGGGCTGGGAAAGCAGAACGCAGAGGCACCACCAGGCCCAGGTGGGAAATGAACTGCGGAATGTGGCTGTGGAAGCCCTGCCTGGGCTGTGCCAAGCAGGACAGCCAAGCCCTGACTCCCATGGCCTGGGAATGGGGCTCTGTGGCCTCACAGGATGCTTGTGGCTCTCCTGGGAGCAGTGGGATGTGGGCTGTGCAATGGTGAGTGAGGCCCCAAACCACACTTTCAATTAGACCTTTGAAAGGAATTACAGTTGTTTATGGACTCTGAGTACAAGACAATATTCCTATGGGAACAATCCCTGGATAGAAGGAAATGTGGTGGCAAAATCCCAATTCTGGCCATGGGTGCCTGGAGGAGGACAGTTCTTTTCTACAGGGAGGAAAGCAGAGAGCCCCAGTGTTTCAGTGGCAGATGAGAAGAGACTCTCAACATGTCAAGGTTGGCTGAAGCAGTCAGGTGGCCCCTGGCAGGCCAAACCAGCCAGACCTGTGCCACGTTCCCTTGGTTTTATGGGCCCTGTAGAGTCACAATGGCCTCTTGCATCCATGGTGGTTCATGGTGTCACAAAGGTCTTCTTTGGTTCCACAATGTCGCAATAAACCATTGTTTCCATGAGGCCATTCTCTGTCACCATGGAGCTTTGGTTCCATGCAGCCCTGCACTGTCACAATGTCCCCTTGGTTCCATGAGGCTGTGACATTTCTTAATCATCTCTCCATGGTTCCATGAGGCCTTGCAATGTCACAATGGACCTTTGGCTCCACGGGGTCTCACAGTGTCACAAAGGTCTCCTGTGGCTCCGCAGTGTCACAATGGACTCTTGGTTCTATAAGGCCCTGCAGGGTCCCAGTGGCCTCTTGGTTTGATGAGGTCCTGTAGGGTCACAATGGCCCCTTGATTCCATGAGGCCCAGCAGTGTCAAATTGCCTCTTGGTTCCACAAGCCCTGCAGTGTCACAATGGTCCCTTGGTTCCATGGAGCCACACACAGTCACTATGGTCCCCTTGCTTCCATGAGGCCCTGCAATGTCACAGTGGACTCCATCATTCCATGACGTTTAGCACTGTCACAATGGTCCCTCGGTCCCACAAGGCCCCACAGTGTCACCATGGTGTCCTAGGTTGCAATATTGATGTAGTTAAGTATTCTATTACCACCAGCTGTGGGCCATTAGCTGCTATCACCCACTCCGGATGACAGGCAATGGGCTATCCTTAGCTATTATCACTTGCTAATGACCCACCCCGCATGACAGGCAATGGGCCATCAGGGACCCACCGTGTGACTCATGGACTTATCTCATCCCATTGTGAGATGCTCTGCCAGGAGGGAGGAACCAGGTGTTCCCACGTGGATATAACCTGGCCTTGGAACTGCCTGAGCTAGCCCTGTCTACTGGGTTCCCAGAGGACCAGAGCTACCACTGGATCTTCAGCTGGAGACTAGACCTTCACAGATCACCGCTTCAACTGGACTACTTCAGTTGGACTGCTACTACCACCCTAACAGGGTGTTAGGTTGTATCTGACTTTGTCAGTGCTTTTCCTTGTATTATTTCACTTTTTTTTTAAATTTCAGTCTTGACTTGTGATCTCCCACTGGTTTGTTTTCAAACCAAGACATATTTTGGCGCCCAACGTGGGGCACGACCTGGGGAAACGCAGAAATCCTATCACCATGATGCTCAGCTTATCTATATGGGTGCTTTATCTCGCTCTCTATATCTTTCCTCAAATGGGAAGCTATCTGCCCGTCGTATTGCTCTTGTTACGATCAGGGCATAGCATGAAAATTGCTCTATTGGTTTATTATGCCTATTGCATGGTAACCTGTGAGGCGATGAACACCATTCGTTATATATACTCAACTTTGTCTGCCTGGCCTAACCTGAGCTGCTCCATCTGGGACCTCCTCAGCAATCGCACCCACCCTCTGGGGCTAGGAGGAGAGAGTGGTTTCTTCCAGCCTTTCAGGTCAGGCACAGCCGTTTTTGAGGATATTGAGTTCTCTCTGGATGCTAGGGATGGCATAATCTTTTTATTAGTTCTGTTTTCTTTGACCAGCACCCTGTACCTCATGATGCAGATCAGGAAAATATTTTGTCTTCTTGCGGAGGAGAAACAAAGCAAATCAAAACAGCCGAAGCCTGTAGCAGTTGCCCCCGTCCAGAAAAAGAAATCAAAGAGCAAATCAGTCCGCATAGCGACTGATGGGGATGCGGCAGGACCATCCCACCAAGCAGAAGAGACAGAGCCGGAGATCATCACTCGCTCTCTATCCCTGGGGGAGCTGCGTGACCTACGGAGGGAATTCACCCGGCAGGCAAACGAGTCCATCCTGACCTGGCTGCTCCGTATCTGGGATGCCGCAGCTAATGACACCATTCTGGATGGAAGTGAGGCCAGGCAACTGGGATCCCTGTCCCAGGATGTGGTTATTGACCAGGGGATTGGGAGAACCCAGGAAACTCTCAGCCTCTGGCGGCGATTGCTGGCGAGTGTACGGGACAGATACCTCTGCAAAGAAGACCTCCAGATGCACCAGAGAAAATGGAACACAATAGAACAAGGTATCCGATGCCTGAGGGAATTGGCCGTACTAGAGATCATTTTCTCAGACAACGAGAGATTCCCCAAGAGCCCAGATAACGTCCAGTGCACTTCACAAATGTGGCTAAGATTCGCGCGGCTCGGACCAGAGATATACTCTCGTTACCTGGCAACACTGCAGTGGAGGGAAGGCGAAGACCAGGTGGGCGTGTGTCACGGTCCACTCGTAAGCAGACGCGTGATGGTTCATACCAGCTACGATCTCAGAGTGCAAAAAGGAAAAGAAAACACAAAATGCAACAAGTCAAGGGAGTTAAATTTCAATCCAAGGGGGAACTTTATTAATTTGGCCTGTAAAGCGGCCTGCGATAGAGAGAGAAAGAGAGAAAATTGGGAAAAGATGGGGAGGAAAGGGAAGGAAAGGGGACTATAGCTACCACCACGGGTCCACAGACGTCCGGCGTCCCTGGAGTCCCGTTCAGTCGGCGTTCCTTGGCCTCTGCAAAGATCGATGTGATCTTTCGGTGGGGAAGATCTTCGGAGTTCAGCCACTCCAAAGCTGTCTTTTATGCTAGTCCATACACCTGGTCCCTCCTTGCCAGCCGCCTTTGCCCCCCCTTAATTCTCGTGGAGATTTGCCAATCTCCACTTGGCAGGGTCAGGGGAGGAGTGTCCGAGGCATGGTCGGCAGGTTTTTCACAATGGGTGTCAGGGCAACGGGTGCAAAGCCTTCGTCACATACCCGCATTGGCAGCACAAGGCCTTTGTTCTGCATCAGCTCAGGCAGGTGCAAAGTCTTCGTTCTGTACCACCTTAGGCAGGCACGAAGCATTCGCTCCGCACCAGCCTTAGGCAAGTACACAGCATTCTCTGCATAAGTCCTGCACCTGTAATTTCTGATGAGAAATGTTGAGACAGAACTCGATTCTTGGATCGACCCTTACACCACCCGGTGGCTCAACATTTATCTTCAGGACCAGTTGTCTTCTTCATGATGAGTCGTCTTCTGGGTGAGTTGTCTTTCTTTGTGATGAGGTGTCTTCTGGATGAGTTGTCTTCGGGACCACATGTTGGTAACACTAAGGAAGGGGGAAGGGGAGAGAAGGGAAGGAAGGGAAACAAGATAGGAAAGATTTTTACATTACTTTTTGCCATGCAGCTTGCTCAATATGAATCAATGTGAAATCAGATTTCAGAATTTGGTGGGAAGTGACTGGAGCTGAGTAAGAGAAGTCACACCCCATGATTTCAGTAAAATTACAAACACAAAAATTCATATGATTATTGGTATAAGCTACTACGTTTCCTACTGTGATATTACTACAAACAGTTCTTAAGCATGCACAACCTTTGCAAATATAGATTATTACAGTTTTAGGGTTAACATCAGGACGAACTTCAAAATGGCAAACGTTTTGGTCAGTGTCTAAACAAAAATCTCATGTTCTGATGGTGCTACTTTCAGAGATAATTCCTAGTTGTTCCCACACAATGCAGGATTCCAGGTCTATCATTTGCCATTTATCATTCACCTTTTGGGCCCATGCTCTGTGCTCGAAAGGATAGAGTATAGTTCCATTGTGGTTCAAGCCTAATGTGAAAACAGGATAAATCAAAGATACTGAAGCATTGTGAATAGTTAATGTGTAAGCTATAACAGTGTTATTAACATGATTATAGGTAAAATTTACCAACTTCCACCATGATTGGAGGTTCCTTTCAAAATTGTTGGCACTATCCCAAACTATTTTACGGATTTCTGCAGGAAAAATGCCTTCTTAAAGGCTGTTGCATTTTTGTCAGATCGAAGGTTGTAGTAGCCAATTTGTTCAATAACACCTCCGAATCAATGCTATTTAGAACTCCCAATCTAGTTCCTAAAAACACCAGTCAGGTCTCTTCGACATACATCTCCAGGAGAAAGGGAGCAACCTTTTTTGAGAGACCATTCTGGTTTAAATAATATTTGTTGTTGGCTGGTGTTTCCAATTATAAATGGTATTGAAAACCAGGTTCCACTTTTCTGCATTCCACTTGAATTTTTTTCATCAGTGATACCGGGTAGGGTTCTAACCCACTCATTTTTATCCCAGACCCAATCAGACGAATGGTAAATTTTGTCATCATGCATTAAAACTAAAGCCAAATTTGGATGGTTATTTTTGGGATAATTTCTGGAAGAGCTAGAATATTCTATGAAGGCTTGAGACCAAGGCAATTCATTATTATTTTGGTTATAGGAAGAAGGTGTAATGCAGAAAAGCATGAGCAATATAATGAAAATTTTGTAGGCCATTTTCAGATTTAAGTCTTCAATTTTTATTCATATTTCTTCTATAGAAATTCTTAAAGTCCCACGGGGTTCTCCTGCAAAAACAAAAATAGAGACCTTGCCCTTTTCAGGCAAAAAGGAATTAAAATGATGGAACAATAAACCAGGCATTTATTGTTTGGTGTTGGGAAAAAGGAGGGGCCACCCGGATGACTGAGGCAAGTTTATCTTGGTTGATATCCAGGCTCTCCGTTTCTTGGGTAGAAAGGTTCTTTGAGGCTTCTTCTGTTACAGAAAACACATCACAGAAATGGTCAATCTGTGCATCGACTTCAATGAAAGCCAGGCTTACCACAAACAAGCCTTTCTGCCAAGCAGTATACCTTTTCTCAGCATCCTTAAAACTGCGAGAATAAAATCCCACGATAGCTGTTATTAACACATCTCCTTTTTCTGTTTTGGTGAGCTGTTTAACATAGATCCATTCTCCATTTTCCTGCCCACCACTAGGAAATGGAGATCCTAGTTTCCTTGTTCTGGAGGAAAAAGTTTGCTTTGATGTCTCATCTGCAGTCTCAGTGAAAGGGGGGGCAGAAGCTGTGACGGGTGCGCTTTCTTTCACAGAGGAATGTGGTTTTGTCACACGCCACTGAGTTACCAGTTTGCACAATTTTTCTAAAGGTAAACCATCCATCAAATCTCTAGGAATTCCTTTTTTAAGTCCTAAACGCCACCAATCAAGTTGGACAGAAAGGGGTTTAGGCTGTGACAGTTCCTTGGCAACATCCATAGTTTTGCTGGGGCAGGGCAGTGTATTTTTAACTCCTACTTGCTGGATACCTCTTGATCTCTCTTCTAGAGGCCTTATCAGACAGTATTTTCTACTGTAATCAACTAATTCTTGTGTTACCTCCCCCCATGTCCAGACTTTAGGTCTAGGGTGAGATCTGTTACCTGGCAGGGCTGGTGTTGAAAAGTCAGAGGAATTTGTGTAAGAGTGTGTATTGGTACTGCCTGTATTTCTGCTATTATCACCTCTGCACATAAAAATCTGTGACCGCTCCACAGGACTCGTTGATGCTGTGGTCTTCTGGAGACTTGTCTCTGTGGTTTTGAGTGATTCAGGCAGTCCCCTTATTAAGGCAGTCATAATTTCAGGGTTAACAGATAACATCATTGGTAATTCACATCCAAGAATTAATTTTCTCTCATGTATCATTTG
>NW_028148053.1:742309-759673 GCF_008360975.1 Lichenostomus cassidix | reverse complement strand
GGCATTGGGCTGCCAGGATTAAAGTGTCTCAGGAGGGTCTGGAGAGGCCACACAAGGGTGAGATATTTCTGGCTCAATGGGTTTGTGGTGCCTCAGGTAATCAGGGAAGAGATGCAACCTCCTGATGGGCTCATGACTGAGGGGTGGATTTAACCATGGACAGCATCTCCAGGTTATCCATGACTGTGGAACATGTGCTGGGATCAAGCAGGAAAAGCCCCTCAGGTGTTGGGGACAATGGTGGAAATACCACTCTGGGGGGACCTGGCAGATGGATGACATCACAGTGCCACAGAGCCACCAGGGCAAGCACTGCTGCTGACAGTGCTGGGAACAGCCCCAGGATGGATGGAGACACACCCTGTGCCTCACAGCACTGCCCAGAACACCACCCTGGGCCTGGAAAAGCAAGTCCTGTGGGGACAGAGTCCCCAGAAAGCATTGAGTCGGACAATGGGAATCATTTCCAGAACAGCCCCAGGGACACCTGGGCCAGAGAGCACAGGATTGAGTGAGTGTTTCATATTCCCTGTCAGGCACCAGCCTGGGAAAGCTGAACAGTGCAAGGGAAAGCTAAAAACCACCTTGAAAGCAATGGGTGAGACCTTCAAACTTTGGGAGCTGCATTAAGCCAAGGCCACTGATCAGTGAACACCTGAGGCTCCACCAGCTGAGCTGGCCCTGCCCAATCCAATCCAGTTCAATCCAATCCAATCCAATCCAATCCAATCCAATCCAATCCAATCCAATCCAATCCTCCATAAACCATAGAAGGGGGATAAAGTGCCCGTGGTGCCTAGGATATATGTGTTGGGGAAGAGAGTTTGGATCCGTCCTGGCTCAAGAAAGGCAAACCCATCCCTGGGATTCTTTTTTACTTGAAGACCTAACAGAGTCAACTTCTGTAGGAAGTTTTCTGCTCTCACTGGAACCTGGGGGCACTTTCTCAGTCATGTCCCTCAGTGGAACTCATTAACACTACGAGATACTTCAGGGTTTCAATCTCACTTCGAGTTCTTGAGAAGTTTTTTGCACACACTCTGAGGGACTGAGTCTGATGCAAACAGCACCAAAGCCCCACGAGGCTCATTCAAGTCCCTGTGCTGTTGCTGTGCTGCTGAGCTGGGCTGGGCTCCTGGCACAGAGGAGCTCCTGGCAAGCGGCAGCACTGCAGAGAGACAGCTTTGCCCAGGAGCAGCTCCTGTGCACAGCCCAGCAGGGCTGGGCACTGCCAGGCCATCTCAGGGACACCAGCAGGGCACATCCAGAGCTCACAGGTGCTCAGCAATGGCAGGGGCTGTGCAATGGCCCAGAGGGGCTGTGTCATTGCCATGGGCACCTCTGGGGCTGTGTCAGAGAGCCACAGAGCAGCTGTGATGTCAGAAAGGGGCTGTGTGACATCACAGAGTGTTATGTGCTGTGTGAGGTAACAGATTAGGCTATGACATCACAGAGTGTTATGTGAGATCATGGAGCAGCTATGGCATCAGAGAGGGGACTGAGTGACATCACAGAGCTCACTGTGACACCACAGTGTGGCTGTATGACATCCCAGGTTGGCTGTGAGGTCACAGAGGGCTGTGACATCATAGACTGGGCTGTGAAATCACTGGTTGGTTGTGTGACATGATAGGGCAGGATGTAATGTCCCATGGTGGTGATGTGACATCATAAAGCAGGCTGTGCCACAGAGTGGGCTGTGACATCACAAAGAGGGCTGTGCGGTTGCAGAGCAGACTCTGCCATCATAGAGGATGGCTCTGTCTGACATCAGAGAGCAGGCTGTGACATCACAGTGTGGCTTTGTAACATCACAGAGTTGTCTGTGACATCAAGGAACAGGCTGTGTGATGTCACAGAGAATGCTGTGACATTACAGACTGGGTTGTGACATCCCAGGGTTGTTGGGTGACATCCCAGAGGGGTTGTGACATCCCAGAGCAAACTATGACATCACAGAACGGTGGTGTGACACCCAAGGGTCGGCATCAACTGGGACATCATAGAGAGGGCTGTGACATTCCAGAGTGGATGTGTGACATCACAGGAGGTCTGTGGGAGGTCACTGGGGGCTGTGTGAGGTCCCTGAGGAGGTCACTCTGCCCTAGCACCCCCCCAAAGTTCCCCCAGACAACTCCAACGCTGCTCTTGCACAGCAGGGTCCCCTGTCCCCCCAGGTCCCCCCTGCCCCCCAGTGCCACAGCCTCCCCCAGAAGATGTTCCACCAGATCGACCCCCAGAGCCTGACATGTGGACAGGGGGGACAGGGCCCTGGGGGGTGGGACAGGGAGACAGGGACCCCCTGGCAGCGTCCCCGTGTCCCCCAGGAGGAGAGCCTGGCCCAGGCCTTACAAATGAGGGCTTGAGAGCACTTAAAAAATCCCCAGCAAGGCATCAGCAAAAACCAGATTTAATGTCAAGCGACAGCACAACAAAGTTCCTTGGCAAGAGTCACTCTGCTCCTGACTGGACAGTTCAGGCACACCAGGGGAAAAAAGCAACAACAAAACCAAGCAAATCCAGGCAATCAAACCAGAAATTAACTGAGAACTGTCCGTGTGTGTGTGTGTGTGTGTGTGTGACAAAAGGACAGTGAGGGCAAGGATAAAAGGAATATGGCCTAAAAGCTTAACAGCCCTCAAACTTAACAGAACTTAACTTCTACCTTAACCTTGACTTATACCTTAAACTGAACAACTTAGCAGAAGAAAAACCTTCAGCAGCATTTCACTTAGCTCATACCTGATGACTGAACCTTACTTACCGTTATGTGTTAGGTCTCAAAAACCAGTCAGAGACGTAGAGCTAATTAAAGAATTTATTAATTGAGCAAGCAGATAGCAGCCAAGTTACAGCGCTGGATGGGCTTGGCGAGCCTCCCTGCTACGCCTACAGCACCGCGCCCGAAGATGGCAAATCATCATTTTTTATAGCTCTCTTTACCCCCTCCCTTGAGTCCCCTCGTGGGTGTTGACTGACATTCCTTTGGGTGTCTCAATTGGCCGTGGAATCGTCGCTCTCTGCGCTGGTTGGTAGTGATTAGGGGTACACAGGCTTTTGGGGGGGTTTCTTTCTTGCATAGCAGTTAGACTGTGTCCCGTGGGAATTACACAAGCCTTGCTGAGCAGCCTTTCGAAAAGAGTTACAATTGTTGCAAACCTTCAGCAGAACGGTTTGGCTCTAAAACAGGAACTCTTTCTGTTAAAGCAAAACTGAAAAGCAGAGCTTACCAAAAGCAAGGAATTAAAACTTATTTTCTAAACGATTTCATGAACTATACCTATTGTAATTTATAACATAATAAATTACAATCAGTTTCGTTCACGAACTGTTTGAAAAAGGTGATAAGTCTTAAAATTGCCTTTCCTTTTATTTTTCTTTTTTCTTTCTTTCTTTTTTTTGCTGTTATAAAAACGAATCTTGTTAGGAACCCTGCCCAACCCCCATGAGGCAGATACAAAGGAATTTGGCTCAGGGGCCATAAAAAACCTCCCCCTGTGCAGCCCCTATGAGGCAGATACAAAAGGAATGTGGTTCAGGGGTCCATAAAAACCTCCCCCTGTGCAACCCCCACGGAGAGACCATCCCAGGAGGCCCAGTAACCATCACCCAACGCAGAGCACACCAGCCTAAGACGTCTCAACAGCCAATCAAGGATTCATGAAGAGACGCCAATCAAGACATACGGGGGGAGTGGGGTACTAAAGGGTTATAAAATTCAGTCCTCTGAGGGCCAGCGGTGCGGTGCATAGAGATATGCTTGAATCTCTGCCCGTCCAGCGCTGACTTGACTGATATCCGCTTGCTTTTAATTAATAAATTTTTTTTTTTAATTGGATCTACGTCTCTGATTGGATAATGAGGCTAAATTGATAACAAATTTTGGTGCCATGACTCGGATAGGGAAATTCCTCTGGAGTTCCCCAAAGGGAGGCGCCCCGTCGTGATTTGACGGCCTGGAGGGGACACTCCACTGGCACCCCTAACCGACGAACCCAAATTTCGGATATCAGCCAAGGGTTCAAGGCCCCTGAAATTCCGTGCACAGAAGCCACAAGACGCCGGACAGCGGAGTGTGAGTATCGGTTGAGATAAAGAGACACACACGGCGTGGGTGGTTGGGGTGGTTTTCCCGGAGTGCAGCGTGTGAGACGTCCATATGCGGACGAAGTGATTGGGACTCTCCAGTAGTGCAGTTCCTGTTCCCCGCGAGGGGTCAGGTCACGACCGAGAGAAAGCGAGTGTTGTGTTGTTGGTGCGTGTGAGGGCACTCCGGAAGATGGGACAGAGGGACAGCAAGCCTTCTGCCTCCATGAAGAAAAAAAATGGGAGACTCCCAGGGATTCCCCCTGACAGTCCGTTAGGCATACAGCTGAAATATTGGGCTGATGATCCCCGGACCCAGGGGAAGAGTAAAAATAAAATGATTAACTATTGTGTAGCAATTTGGGGAGGAAGACAGATTAGGGCAGACTCCTTATATTGGCCGGTCTTTGGATCCGACGAGGAATCTCTATGTCAAGCCCTAAATCTCTGGGTTAACAGCAAAAGACCATTTAACCCAGAGGAGAGCGACTATGCGGCTCTTTGGCTCCCTTACGAGAGGGGGGTGGGAGTGTTTGTGCTCCAAAGAAAAGACAAAAGAAAGAAACTTGTTGATACACCCCCACCATACGCACCACCACCTCCTGCAGCTCCACCACAGCGGGAGGCGGGAGGAACTCCCCCACCACAGCGGGAGGGGGAAGGTGCGGCTTTGTTACATCAGGAAGGAGGGGGTGTAGATCCGTTAGTCCGAAGAGGGGGAGGTGCGGCACCACCACCTCCTGCAGCTCCACCACAGCGGGAGGTGGGAGGAACTCCCCCACCACAGCGGGAGGGGGGAGGTGCGGCTTTGTTACATCAGGAAAAGGGGGGTATAGCTCCGTCAGCCCGAGGAGAGGGAGACAGCCTGACTCCGGGGGGAGGTGCTGAGCCATCGTCTCCTGGGAAACGGGAAAGTCCCTTATCTGACTATGAGGTCAACACTCTGCAGGGTCCGATTACCCGGAGCAGAGCTCAAAATTTATACCCTCTAAGGGAAGTGGCTATGGGGATGGTAAACCAAGAGGGGCGTGGCCAAGTACCTGGCATAGGGTATGTAGAAGTTCCTCTGAACTCCATGGATGTCCGTGAATTTAAAAAAGATATGGGGCATCTTTTAGAAGATCCACTTGGGGTAGCAGAGCAAGTGGATCAATTCCTAGGTCATAGTCTCTATACATGGGATGAGTTACAATCAATTTTGGGGATACTTTTCACCATAGAAGAGAGACGCATGATCCGAATCGCAGGCATGCGTATTTGGGAAAACCAGCACCCACAGGGTCCCATGGGTGATATAAAGTGGCCTTTGCAAAGGCCCAATTGGGACAATCAAACCCCACAAGATCGGGCTAACATGCAGGACTTGAGAGCTATTATAATTCAAGGAATAAAGGAGGCTGTGCCTAGAGGGCAAAATATGCACAAAGCCTTTAATGAGAATCAAAGGAAGGATGAGGATCGAACCACCTGGTTGGAAAGGCTAAGGAAAAACTTGCAATTATATTCTGGAATAGATCCTGATAATCCGGCAGGCCAAACCCTTTTAAAAGTGCAGTTTGTGTCAAAGGGATGGCCTGACATTTGGAGAAAATTGGAGAAGTTAGAAAATTGGCAAGAGAGAGGGTTAGATGAATTGTTAAGGGAGGCACAGAAAGTGTATGTGAGAAGGGAAGAGGAAAGTTATAAAAGGCAAGCCAGAGTGATGGCCGCGGTGGTGAGGAGTGAACAAGGAAATGCAAGAAGGCAAGAAAAGGAAAGTCAGCTTCTTCGGTCTGAGAGCTTGCGGGCTGAGAGAGAGTTTCACCCCCCCCAGAGAAGGGAAGAAAGAGATATGAGTAAAGTTGTGTGTTTTTATTGTCAGAAACCGGGGCATGTGAAAAGAAATTGCAGGCAGAGGATCGCTGATGAGAAAATGTTTGCCGAGGAATAGGGCTGTCAGGGGCTGTATTTGCTGGGGTCACATAAGACCGCTGGGCCCTTGATAAAAATTTGGATAGGACCCCAGCGCCAAGAATTTGAGTTCCTTGTAGACTCAGGAGCTGAAAGATCAACAATTCAATCCTTGCCATTGTAAGGGTCGATCCAAGAATCGAGTTCTGTCTCAACATTTCTCATCAGAAATTACAGGTGCAGGACTTATGCAGAGAATGCTGTGTACTTGCCTAAGGCTGGTGCGGAGCGAATGCTTCGTGCCTGCCTAAGGTGGTACAGAACGAAGACTTTGCACCTGCCTGAGCTGATACAGAACAAAGGCCTTGTGCCTGCCAATGCGGGTATGTGACGAAGGCTTTGCACCCATTGCCCTGACACCCATTGTGAAAAACCTGCCGACCATGCCTCGGACACTCCTCCCCTGACCCTGCCAAGTGGAGATTGGCAAATCTCCACGAGAATTAAGGGGGGGCAAAGGCGGCTGGCAAGGAGGGACCAGGTGTATGGACTATCATAAAAGACAGCTTTGGAGTGGCTGAACTCCGAAGATCTTCCCCACCGAAAGATCACATTGATCTTTGCAGAGGCCAAGGAACGCCGACTGGACGGGACTCCAGGGACGCCGGACGTCTGTGGACCCGTGGTGGTAGCTATAGCCCCTTTCCTGCCCTTTTCTCCCCATCTTTTCCCAATTTTCTCTCTTTCTCTCTCTATCGCAGGCCGCTTTACCGGCCAAATTAATAAAGTTCCCCCTTGGATTGAAATTTAACTCCCTTGACTTGTTGCATTTTGTGTTTTCTTTTCCTTTTTGCACTCTGAGATCGTAGCTGGTATGAACCATCACGCATCTGCTTACGAGTGGACCGTGACATAAATTGGCGTCACGGACAGGATCCTGATAGAGGCTGAGGGACAAAACCCCTCGAAACTCATTTTTTGAGGACTCTATTGGGATTCCGGCTATCAGAACTTAGAGTGCAAAAAGAAGGGGAGTTAAATTTTTGTTTTAGTGACACCTGAGAAAGGGTAAGAGTGGCCATTGGCAAGTATCTAACTTTCTCAAGTAGATTTGAGCTGTTTTTTTGTTGTTTTTGAAGTTGTTTTGTTTTAGGATTAAGAATTTGTTTCTCAAGTGAATTTTGAGCTGTTGTTGTTGCATTGTTTTTGGAGTTGTTTTGTTGCAGGATAGATTTTTGAGCTGTTTTTGTTGTTGTTTTGAGGTTGTCTGGTTTCTGAATCAGGATAGAGAGAAATGTTTCTCAAGTGGATTTGAGTTGTTTTTGTTGTTGGTTTTATTTCTGAGTCAGGATAAGGAGAAAGATGTCTGGCAAACAGGAGAAGAGAGATTCTCAGTTGGTGGATGATAAAAATGTATTATTTACATTTTTGGCTAAATATGGTGCTCGACCCTCTCCTATTGGGGAAGATTGGGCTCGAGAGAATTGGAAAAATATGCAGAGTATAGTAGATCGGATTTCTCTGCTACAGAATGAGGCTAAGGTTAAGTTTTTACTACCAGGAAAAAGCAGGACAATAGTCTGTTCTGTTTTGGGTGCCAGCTTGATCGCAGCCATTGAAGACCGTCATAGGCAGCGTAGTAATGAGGAGAAAATCATAGAATCCTTAGAAAACATGATGCATTGTCACCAAGAAATAATCTCCAATCTAGAAAAGGAATTAGAGCGCCAAAAGGAAGAAAACCATTCATTACGGGTTGCTCTTGAAGTTAATCGCATTATGAATACCACTAATTCACAGAACACTAGCTTACAAGACACAGTATCATCGGGATCAATTAACCCAATATATCCACAAAAAGAATTAGAACAGATGAAAAAACTTGATGAAAATCCTCCTAATTTAAGACCCTTAATCAAAACTGAATTTTCTTATCTTAATGATGAAGCTACAGACCCCCACATAACCACCAAGGAAACGCCCTATTCTGCCACTGAACTGGCAAAGTTAAAAAAAGAATATGGGCGTCTTACCAAAGAATCTGAAACAGAATATGTGTGGCGTGTGTCTTTAACTGGGGGTGATCAAATACAATTGAGTGAAAAGGAGGCTGAGGGTTACTGGGGCCACGGAGTTTTCTTAACAACAGGTGATCGCCGTGCCCCATGGTCTCTAACTCAGCGCGCTGCTTACTAGGCTGGAGGGTTAAATCCTCTGGACAGGGGAGACCCCTTGGCAATAATAGGCACAGCTGACCAATTACTAGAAAGTGTACATAAAGCTGCTTGCCTACAAATGATACATGAGAGAAAATTAATTCCTGGATGTGAATCACCAATGATGTTACCTGTCAACCCTGAAATTATGACTCCTTTAATAAGGGGACTCCCCGAGTCACTCAAAGCCACGGGGATAAGTCTTCAGAGAACCATAGCGTCAATAGGTCCGGTGGAAAGATTGGAAAGTTTTATGCGCAGAGGTGATAATAGCAGAAATACAGGCAGTACTGATCCAGACTCTTACGCTAGTTCCTCTGACTTTTCAACACCAGCCCCGCCAGGTAACAGACCTCACCCTAGACTTAAAGTATGGACATGGGGGGAGGTAGCACAAGAATTAATTGACTACAGTAGAAAATACTGCCTAATAAAGCCTCTAGAAGAGAGATCAAGAGGTATCAGGCAAGTAGGAGTTAAAAAAGCACTGCCCTGCCCCAGCAAAACTATGGATGTTGCCAAGGAACTGTCACAGCCTAAACCCCTTTCTGTCCAACTTGATTGGTGGCGTTTAGGACTTAAAAAAGGAATTCCTAGAGATTTGATGGATGGTTTACCTTTAGAAAAATTGTGCAAACGGGTAACTCAGTGGCGTGTGACAAAACCACCTTCCTCTGTGAAAGAATGCACCCGTTGCAGCTTCTGCCCCCCCTTTCGTGGATGGTGCAGACAAGACATCAAAGCAAACCTTTTTCTCCAGAACAGGGAAACTAGGATCTCCATTTCCTAGTGGTGGGCAGGGAAATGGAGAATGGATCTATGTTAAACAGCTCACCAAAACAGAAAAAGGAGATATGTTAATAACAGCTATCGTGGGATTTTATTCTTGCAGTTTTAAGGATGCTGAGAAAAGGTATACTGCTTGGCAGAAAGGCTTGTTTGTGGTAAGCCTGGCTTTCATTGAAGTCGATGCACAGATTGACCATTTCTGTGATGTGTTTTCTGTAACAGAAGAAGCCTCAAAGAACCTTTCTATCCAAGAAACGGAGAGCCTGGATATCAGCCAAGATAAACCTGCCTCAGTCATCCGGGTGGCCCCTCCTTTTTCCCAACACCAAACAATAAATGCCTGGTTTATTGTTCCATTATTTTAATTCCCTTTTGCCTGAAAAGGGCAAGGTCTCTATTTTTTGTTTTTGCAGGAGAACCCCGTGGGACTTTAAGAATTTCTATAGAAGAAATATGAATGAAAATTAAAGACTTAAATCTGAAAATGGCCTACAAAATTTTCATTAGATTGTTCATACTTTTCTGCATTACACCTTCTTCCTATAACCAAAATAATAATGAATTGCCTTGATCTCAAGCCTTCATAGAATATTCTAACTCTTCCAGAAATTATCCCAAAAATAACAATCCAAAATTTGGCTGTAGTCGTAATGCATGATGGCAAAATTTACCATTTGTCTGATTGGGTCTGGGATAAAAATGAGTGGGTTAGAACCCTACCCGGTATCATTGATGAAAAAATTCAAGTGGGATGCAGAAAAGTGGAACCTGGTTTTCAATACCATTTGTAATTGGAAACACCAGCCAACAACAAATATTATTTAAACCAGAATGGTCTCTCAAAAAGGTTGCTCCCTTTTCTCCTGGAGATGTATGTCGAAGAGACCTGACTGGTGTTTTTAGGAACTAGATTGGGGATTCTAAATAGCATTGATTCAGAGATATTATTGAATAAATTGGCTACTGCAACTTTTGATCTGACAAAAATGCAACAGCCTTTAAGGAGGCATTTTTCCTACAGAAATCCAAAAAAATAAATTGGGATAGTGCTAACAATTTTGAAAAGAACCTCCAATCTTGGTGGAAGTTGGTAAATTTTACCTATAATCATGTTAATAACACTGTTACAGATTATATTAACTATTCACAATGCTTCAGTATCTTTGATTTATCCCGTTTTCACATTAGGCTTGAACCACAATGGAACTACACTCTATCCGTTCGAGCATACAGCATGGGCCCAAAAGGTGAATGATAAATGGCAAATGATAGACCTGGAATCCGGCATTGTGTGGGAACAACTGTAAAAATAACACCATCAGAACACGAGATTTTTGTTTAGACACTGACCAAAATGTTTGCCATTTTGAAATTCGTCCTGAAATTAACCCTGAAACCGTAATCATTTACATTGGCAAGGGTTGTGCATGCTTAAGAACTGTTTGTAGTAATATCACAGTAGGAAATGTGATAGCTTATACCAGTAATCATACAAATATTTGTATTTGTAATTTTACTGAAATCATGGGATGTGACTTCGCTTACTCAGCTCCAGTCGCTTCCCACCAAATTCTGAAATCTGATATCACATTGATTCATATTGAGCAAGCTGCATGGCAAAAAGTAAATGTAAAAATCTTTCCTACCTTGTTTCGCTTCCTTCCCTTCTCTCCCCTTCCCCCATCCTTAGTGTTACCACCATGTGGTCCCGAAGACAACTCATCCAGAAGACACCTCATCACAAAGAAAGACAACTCACCCAGAAGACGACTCATCATGAAGAAGACAACTGGTCCTGAAGATAAATGTTGAGCCACCGGGTGGTGTAAGGGTCGATCCAAGAATCGAATTCTGTCTCAACATTTCTCATCAGAAATTACAGGTGCAGGACTTATGCAGAGAATGCTGTGTACTTGCCTAAGGCTGGTGCGGAGCGAATGCTTCGTGCCCGCCTAAGGTAGTACGGAACGAATGCTTTGTGCCTACCCAAAGCTGGTACGGAGCGAATGCTTTGTACCTGCCTAAGGTGGTACAGAACGAAGACTTTGCACCTGCCTGAGTTGATACAGAACAAAGGCCTTGTGCCTGCCAATGCGGGTATGTGACGAAGGCTTTGCACCCGTTGCCCTGACACCCATTGTGAAAAACCTGCCGACCATGCCTCGGACACTCCTCCCTTGACCCTGCCAAGTGGAGTTTGGCAAATCTCCACAAGAATTAAGGGGGGGCAAAGGCGGCTGGCAAGGAGGGACCAGGTGTATGGACTAGCATAAAAGACAGCTTTGGAGTGGCTGAACTCCGAAGATCTTCCCCACCGAAAGATCACATCGATCTTTGCAGAGGCCAAGGAACGCCGACTGACCGGGACTCCAGGGACGCCGGACGTCTGTGGACCCGTGGTGGTAGCTATAGCCCCTTTCCTGCCCTTTTCACCCCATCTTTTCCCAATTTTCTCTCTCTCTCTCTCTATCGCAGGCCGCTTTACAGGCCAAATTAATAAAGTTCCCCCTTGTATTCAAATTTAACTCCCTTGACTTGTTGCATTTTGTGTTTTCTTTTCCTTTTTGCACTCTGAGATCGTAGCTGGTATGAACCATCACGCGTCTGCTTCCGAGTGGACCGTGACACTCCCCCTCCTCCAGACTGCCAGCAGTCTCCTGTTCATGGTATTGTCCCCTCCACCCTCCCCACTCTGAGGATCCTGAGGTTCATCCCCCCTGGTTCTCCCCGGGGGTCCAACAGCCCCCTGGCTCCGGGCTGGAGGTGGCAGTGCCTGATTTGGGAAACCCAACCCTCACTGCAGGGGGGCTCCTTGCATCCCCTGCCCACTGCTGGGGCTGTGCCAGCAGCCACCACCAGGACACCCAGAAACACCTCCCAGGGACACCCCAACATCACCCAAGGGATGTTTATTATGCATCTTGGAAGTCCTTCATACTCCAAACAACCCACCCAAAAGCACTGTGCTCATTTAAAAGTAAACTGGCAGGAGAAGTGAACCCCACTCAACTGACCCAACAGACATTACAGGTCAGAGTTACAATTCATTGAAGAGATTACAATAAATCAGGTACAGAGAAAACTGGTTTTAACCCACAAAGATTGAGTACAACCTGGCTCCCTGTTGGTCAGAGCAATGGTCGAAATCCTACCAAGTGGTGGTCACAGTCCTGTTGAGGTTGTAGTCCTGTGGAAGTTCTGTTCCTTCTCTGGATCCGGTGAGTGGAAGTGGTGTCCCAAGGCCCCAGAGCTAGATTTTATATGCTCAGGTTCAGGTGGGAATGCTCAGTACCTCCCCCTGGGCAGGGAGTTTCACAATGGAATGATGTTATCCTGTGAGTCATGGGATATTTGGGGAGTCCTTGATGGTATCAGTCGTTGTTGCTGCCCATTGTTCTATTGTGCCATTGAGTCCACGATGGCCCATTAGCAGAGATGAGCCCTCAGGCTGGGTGGGACTATGCTGGTGCTTCCCTGGAGGGAGTTATCTCAGCTGAGTCGTTGGTGTGAAGAAAAGGAACCAATGTCCTGCCTCACAGGGTTTGCCTCCCCTTCCTCATCTCATGTACAACCCAGCTGGTAGCTTGATGGGTCAGGGTTGCACTGGGCAGCTCTTGCAAACGACCTGTCATCAACAGAAATGACCTAATGGGAGTAGAATGCCCAGTTTGGTTACACCCACAGAGTGCCAAACTGGTACCCTGCTCCTGTAACCAGGACAGATTGGCAGTGAGATATTTGAAACAAACCTCAAAATCTTTTTTAAAAGGGTGCTGAGGTCAGTAAGATGGATCCATGCCACCAGCAAATTTAGAAAGTAAATACTGACATCTCTTTTTCAAAAAATCAGTTACCTCTTATCCAAAGTTACAGAAGAATTTTCACTACACATATAGGTTTTGTCTTTATCTTTCAAATTTTATCTAGGTTTTTCCTTTTATTTTTCCTTTCAGTTTCTTATAAGATAAAAATTAATGTTCATTTCTCCTGGTTCCCATGTGGAGAGCTCCCTTCCCACTGGCTGAGCTGCTCAGGCAGAGCCTGGCACCTCCTGGCCCCTGCAGGGCTGAGGCTTTTCCCTGTTGCTGTGCACAGACTGATGGAGCAGCACTGCTGAACATGGGGACACCCAGAGGAACCAGAAGAGCTGCCTTTGTCCACCTGCAGCTTCAAGGGCCAAACTCTGAGCAGACATGGCTGGAAGAGACTGGCAGGCTCCCTGTTTGCTGTGCTGCCCCACTTGTGAGGGGCTCAGCTTTGCGTGAGGCACAGTGAGAACAAGGGGCAGCTCCCTCCCAGCCCTGCAGCCAAGGGACCCCTCTGGCCCCAGGGCTTGGGGCACTGTCAGCACCTGCTGCTTCAGCCACTGCTTCTGCTGGAGAGCAACAACCAGGTTGTGGCTGATCCCGAGGGAGCAGCAGCAGGGCCTGGAGCTGATCCCTGAGTCTGGGGCAGGGCTGGACAAATGACCCCACAGCAGCAGCAGCAGCAGCAGCAAATGGAGGTGACTTTGAGCACAGCCCCTGCCACTCTTGCCTCCTGTTTGCAGTGGTGTCACAGCAGCCTGAGGCACCTGGGAGCCCTCAGTGCCAGCAGGGACTTGAGATGGCAGGCCCTGGGCTCCTGGAGGTTGTGCAAGGAACAGAGCTGGGCACTCCCTGTCCCTATGGAGCTTGCAGATGGAAAAGGCTGCTGTGCCCAGGCAGCTCCAAGGGCAGAGAAATGAGGCTCTCAAGCACTTGATCTGGGCCAGTTCCACAGTCCTGGGCAGCAGCCAGCAGCAGAGGGGGAACAGAGGGCACAGCAAGAGGGACAAAAGCAGTCAAGTGCAGAGACTGGAGAGAGACAGACCTGGCAGAAGGAACAGCTGCTTCCTTGCACTCTTGAAGAAAGCTATTGGCTCTTTCAGAGCACTGAAAGGCATGAAGGGCAGAGAGGAGGCAACACCAAACAATGCTCCTGTTTTCACACCCTCTCCTCTCAGTGTCCAGAAGGAATTGGATGAACTGTATTCTTCTCTCTGAGTTGTCTCATCCAACATGAGCAGCTTAGCACCAGGAGCTAAAGGGCCTGAAGCCTTAGGCCTCAAGAGCTGACCAAGAGGAAACTTTCTGAGCAAATTAATGCTGCTAACATGGACCAGGCTGAATCCAGCAGATAAACTCCTGGAATTACAGAATTCTGTCTGTTGGAAGAGACCTCTGAGCTCATCAAGCCCAGACATTCACCCAGCACTGTCAGCCCAGCACTAAACCACATCCCTGAAGTGCCAAGGCCTGAACAAGAGGCCTGACTGAGGCCTGAACAACAGGCCCTGAGCCAAAGGTGACCTCTCCATCAACCTTCCAACCAAAGAATATCTTTTATCCACTCATTAACAAAATATTAATGATCATTAGCACTGTGATAGATTTATCTGTCACCAAATCTGCGGGAAAAAATACAAAAACCCTCCAACCACATTTTAATGTTGGAGAGTCAAGGCATTACTTTATTATCTGGCCAGGATATTGTTCTGGCCTGGATGTACCACAGAAATCATCTCATCCACACATAGCCCGGCTGTGCAGAGAGAATCATTCCAGGAAAAATGGCATTTACTCAATTTCTCAGATATTTTATACTGTAAAAATACATAGGAAAGCATTGGGTCAGTGTTCATTTGTCTAAAGTTGAGCAAACTGCCAATATTCAGTCTCTCATTGAATCTGAATCTCTTCGCCTCTGATGCTAATTAGATTCTTCATTCTTCAGTTTTTCTTATCAGTCCTTTTTCCGGGCAAGGATGTTTTTAGCTCTGATGGAGGTGGCATCTGTGGTAGCCATTTGTGATAGCCACCATGTCCTGTTGATAACCACAATGTCCTGGCAGATGTTCTGTTAATAGTCTTTATCTTTCTGGTATCTTCGGGGTCACTCCCAATCTGTTGATATGCTGAGTTCACCAGACCTCATCTGGTAGAACAGTGCCCCCAAAGAAAGAAACCTAAAATTCCTCTTCCCAGGGTAAAGACAAACAAAGCTTTTGACTAAAGTTATACAAAAGTTTTAACCTGATATATTTTCCAACACAGGGACCCTCAGGACAGTATTCCCTGTCCCCACCTGTGCATGGCACCTCCCACACACCAACAGTGCCCTCCTGCCCACAGCATTGCTCATGAAGCACGGAATTGACTCCACAACTCAGAGAGTTATGAAGAAGGTATGTGTTTATTCCAGCTGGGGTGCATGGGGGGTAGCCCCTCCAAAGACATGCACACCCTCAGCGGCACTTCACTAAGTTTATATTAGGTTACAGATTACATATGCATAAAGTTAGACAAAGCCCCTATACATATTCATTACCTATCCCCTCTTCGTATTATAAGGAGTTCAAAGTTCATTTAAATATGGTCGCGCAAGCGCAGTGTCTCAGATTAATTGTGGGGAAGGGTCCCGATGATTAATTATGACAGGTGCGCATGCTCCCTTGGTCCTTGGTCCTAGTCCAAGCCTGAGAACCAACTCGTACCGGTCCTGGGGTCCAAGGGTGGGATGCTCGGTTACACTTGGTGGTTTCTCTCAATTACTTGGCTCTCCTCTCTTATCCTCCCCGATACCAGGTAGGCACAAATTCACCAAGAAAATAATAAATGGATCGCAGCTGGCATATCTTAAATCAGTTTAAATCAGTTTTGGCTCTCTAAATCAGTTTAAAAATATTATTATTACTATTATCCAGCCTCTAGCTCTTTTACATTAGTAATTTCTATTTTACCGTAAATCACTCTGCTCAGCTCCCTCTCCTTCCCTGATCATCTCCCTGTGCTGCACATGTTCCTCCTGAGAGGAGCCTTGTCCCTGTCAGTGCTCACAGAGCCCATCCCACCCTCTGTGCACTCGCCCAGCCCTACAGAAACCTGCCTGTCTGCAGGGCCCTGCCTGGGTGAGGCTCTGTGTGCAGGTGGGCAAGGGCAGCTGGCAAGAGCCCTGCTGGGCCCTGCAAAGGTGCTGCTGCTGCTGTCCATGGGCTGAGCAGTGGCTGAAGGCCCTTGAGGAGGCTCCCAGCAGACACACTGAGCACCCAAAGGTACAGAGCAGGAGTTGCACTAAATGCTCAAACATTTCTCCTTTTCTACTTCTCTCATTCCCCAACCTCCCCATCCTGCTCCAAGTAGGAAATTGAAGCAGTCTCAGGAAAGCTCCTTATCTTCACAGTAATCCCTGGCTCACCTTCTTTGGGAAGTGTCCTCCAGAGGTGTCCCCAGGCTGACCTGGAGCTGGCAGCAGCCCTGACCCACACAGCACCTCTCAGCAGCAGCACCTGCCCTGCTCAGGGTCGCTCCTTCCCCCCACAGCTTCTGGAAGAACTTTCTCCAGCAGAAATTCCAGGCATGACAGCCTTAGGGGCTCAGGGTGTTTCTCCTGCAGCTCCTTGTAGCTTTCCTCTTCCTGTGCTGGGTCTCCTGCACCACAGAACTCTGCCAGCTGCAGCTTTACAAATGTCAGCTCAAGGTCTGGATGTTCCTGAACGATTTGCTCGAGGTCCTTGGGGGCTGCATCCAATGCATTCTTCTTGTCTTCCCCCTTTGCATGGAGCCAGTGGATCTGCTGGCCCCTGGCCAGGGCCTGGCAGAGCAGGTGGAACCTGGGTCCTGCTGCAGGAGCTGGGGGAGCTCCAGGACTCGCTCTGGCCGCTGGGGCATCCACAACACAAGCCGTTGCCAGCCAGGAGCCGAGGGCTCCGTGTGGCTCTGCAGGACCTTGTCCCTGGGGCTCGTCTGGATCAGCGCGGGCAGCTGGGCTGCACTTGGCTCCGTTTGTGTCCCTGCTTCCCCTGGGACAGCAGCTGCCCAGCGCCGAGGGGACAGCAATGGCACCAGGGCAGTTTGGCGTGAGGTTCAGTGTGTGTGCCTGCCATAAATCCCAAACCCTTCCAGAAGGAACAGAGAGTGCTGACAGAGCACAGGATGCTCTGCTGAGCACGGGATGGACCAAGGGTGATGGCAGACAAAGCCAGGAGGGGAATCCCAAAGAACAGGAGGAAGAAGAGCAGGAGGATAAACCGGCAGGAGAGGAGGAGGAGGGATAGAGGAGGATGAAGAGCGGGTGGGGAGGAGGGGTGGAAGAGGGGAAACGGGAAGAAGAGGAGCGATAAAGGGAGAGGAGTGGGAGGAAGAGGAGGGATAGAAAAATGGAAAGTAAAGCATGAGAAGGAATCACCACGTGCGTCTGTTGTTCTCTGTGTCTGCAACCCTCGGCCCGGGAACATCGCCCCCCCGGGGCATCCCGCAGGTGAGCGGGCAGGGGGAGCTGAGCCAAATATCCTGGGCGGTGCCTGGGGTTCTTTAGGGGAGGCTGGGGGAATTTTTGGACCTTGTATAACTCCAGTGCCGAAGCC